>NW_010100724.1:42032-42234 GCF_000699245.1 Pterocles gutturalis | reverse complement strand
CGCCTGCGCTGACTGAGGAGGTGACTTGGACGCACCATTATCCCGTGAATCATCCCGTCGTCATTTGTCAAGGCTGGGAGAAGAAGGAAGAGGGAGAGAGGGGGGAAAAAAGCCCTCACGCAGCTCATGTGGAGGTGTAGTCCTGCCTGGTCTACCTGGCAGCGCTGCTGCTGCCGCTGCTGACAGGGATCTGCTGCCATCT
>NW_010100724.1:14128-41975 GCF_000699245.1 Pterocles gutturalis | reverse complement strand
GATATTTCTTCTCAGCTGGCCGCCTTCCCCGCTGCGCATCGGGCACCTCTTTTTCGGAGGGGACGTGGAAGTTGCTGCCTCCGACGTTGACACCGGTTTTGCTTCTTGAAGATCTCCGGCGGGGTCTTCTTGGTGCTTTTTTTTTTTTTTTTAAAGTTGATTTTAAGCCATTTAGAATAACATCAAGATGTCCAGCAGCGTTCCAGCTGATATGGTAAGTCTTACACTCCTTATTTAATAGCATTGTTATGGAATAACGTTTATTTCGGCCTCCTCTGTCAGAGAAGATGGAAAGAAGAGGGGCGTGGGAAGAAGAAAGAAAAAAAAAAAAGGTTTCGGTTGCATATTTAAGGAACAAAAAGTTCCCGGTTAATACCCCCCTCCCGCCCCAGATGGCAGTTCCGCTTTGCTTTTTGGTAGCGGAGTGGGAAATCTGCAGCGTCGCCTTCTGTGGCAAGGCAGGGGGGTGTCTGCTTTCTCTTACCTATATGGCAGTTAATATCTGTCTGCTGTTGCTTATTTCGTGTAGCTGTTTAGCTCTGACGAGGTTTTTTTTGGGGGAAGAGAAATACGAAGTAGAGAATTCAGAATTATTTACTCGAGCCATTTCTGTATTTTTTTGTTTGGTTGGTTGTTTTTTCTCCTAAACCAGTTGAAATCTAATCTCAGCCTTCTTCCTTCCTTCTCTCAAACTTCGCTTGTTTCTTACCGACGCTTTGTCTTCCGATGTTGATGGGAAGTTAATATCTTCACTTGCTGTCGGGTCAAGAGCGAGAGAGAAATTCTCATGCACTTATTTACATGGCGAGGTCCTTTGTGCACTAGCTGCAATCTGGACATTTTTCAAGGGCACTCAGTACTTATGGCGGGCCGTGCTTTAGCCTGTGTTGGATACTCGGCTCGGTACATTTAAAATAGGAAGGTACACCAGGGCATGAGGAGAGAGAGTGAATCCTGCCTGCTAGGTAATCTTTCTGTTCAGCAGGACTTTCCCCATTTGTGTATTTCCATAAATCACTTAACTGGAAAATAAAAAGTTGTGGCTGCAGTTTGATATGTTAGTTCTTTATTCTTACGGCAGAATATTTTCACGTATCTCCCCACGACTGTACACATTTAAAGGTACCTTTTTTCTAAAAGCATCAGACTTGTCCATGCTGCTTTTTTTTTTTATTTTTTTCTTTCACTGTGAAGTTCTGTTTTGCGGGTAAAACCTGCCCTGGTAGGGATAACATTAATACGGCGTAGCCCTTGTTTCAGCCATCGATATACAGTTAATGCTGCATATGTATGACAAATGGGCTATTGAATTAATGGTATCCTTTCGTTGCTTAGTTTCAGTGGTTCCTTCATAGCTGAAGTTCTTCATACTGCAGTCAAAATGAGTGAATTCTGGCAAAAAAAGCAGAAACAGTAAGATATAGAGGATGATCAAAACATGGTTTTAAGCTCACCTTTTTTTTTTTTCTTTTTTTTCTTTTTTTTTTTTCTCCTTTTCCCCCATCTGTCTTTCTCAAATACTGTAAGTAGCTTTTGGCCCCTGGAAAGGTAACGAGGAGAGTATTGCCTCCGACTTTTAAATCCTTTCAACTGTCAGTTTGCATGTATTTCTTTTTAGGGTCTTTCTGGCTGTTAGAGTACTCTGAACCCACTTCTCACTTGTACGTGTATCTCTAGCATTATATCACATAAATCTTCTTAGCTGTGGAGGGTTAGATGCAAATCTCTTGGTGCTGCTTTTTAAATTGCCTGGAGGAGTCCCTTGTCGGTGACATGAAGCACTCTTCCCTCTCCCCCCAGGCTGAGCCACCTCCACACTCCTTCCAGGTCCTCTCTGCCTGGGAATTGTGATGCTGCCACTAGGTTTGTAGTGTTTGACATTTGACATTTTATACAAAATACACGAATTTTAAGATAGTTTTAACAGAAGCAAAATAGTATTTTACCTATTTCCTTCTGTTGTTATGATGTAATGAGAATACCACTGACAGGGACAGGTAGGCCTAGTGATGCTCTGTTTCTTCAAATCGGGAAGAAGCTTGTTATACACAGTGATGTTTAAATACTGAGTCATTACAAAAACATTGGAATGAAGATGTTACCAATGTCGGTAGAATTAACTGAATAAATAGACATATTCTGGTCTCTCTTAGGATTGTTTTGCTGAGTTTCTACATTATTAACAGGAGTTTCTCTCTGGAAGTTTGAAGTGTGTTGTAGAAATTTAAATTGTTGAATACAGTTAATAGCTATTACTTTGTGAAAAAAGCACTTGAAAACTCATTTTGGGTCTCCTTTTGTCACCATCCTTCTTATTTGGAAGGAGCTTGTCCAGGAAAGAAAATGGGATTGTTATTTGATGGCTCTTTAAAGAGGAACACTTACCAGGCTGTCACCTTGTTTATATATGTTTTTATTTAGTGTAGGATTTTGCAGTTTGCATTTCTTTTATCCACCCACTGCGTAATTTGCATTTACAAAAAAAATATTTCTTATTGCTGTAGGAGTTGGCATCAGTGCGATGGAGTGTCATATTACGAAGACTCCATCACACTTAGTAAATCTGCTGTGAATTACTTAAGTATTATAATAATTATGTTTCAAACTGTTTATGTCAGATTAATGATCTAGCCCTCTCATAATAGTAATAAAAAACTATTATAATTGCTACTTCTTAAAAATGTGTTAATTTGTCTTCCTGTCCAACCTTTTGAGAAGTCTGCTATACATAAATTCTTAGTAAATTATCAAATCTTCAGTAAGCTTTGTATGTAGGCATAATTTGATCCAGCCTCCTTTTCTGTGACAGTGAGCTGACTTCTTTCCAGAACTACAGCAGATTTTACTAGCTAACCATTTCAACATTATTTCTTAAATAATCAACACAGTACTTTATCATTTGCATTCCACTAATAAATTGGGATAGTGACACACCACATTCCGGGTATTCTAAGTTTGTGGTGCATTATTCCTTAGCAATGTGTGCTACTTACAGGTTAAAACTCCACTCCTGGAATGAAACCTGCTAATATTGACCTCTCTACTTGAGTAGTTTCATTAACTTAATTAGGACTAGACATGTATGGGGAGGTGCCTGAAGACTATGCTGTGTATCTAGAGCCTAATTTTGTTAAATTTTTCACATAAGTACTAGTGATTGTAGTGGCAGCAGGGCATGTCTGATCATGTTCAATAATTTCAGCAGGTAATTTATTGGTTTTGCCATTTGGTAGCAGCCAGAGGGTGACTGTGAGTAACAGCAGTGCTGTTTGCAAGTTGTATTTCTTTTGTAATAATAAAGGGACTTGAGGTGGTTTATGGACTTGTGAAGTTAATGGCACTGTTTTCTTGAGCGGACCGAATGAAAATGGTTTGGTATTTGTTTACTGTAGCTGACTCTTTTAAAACAAGCTATGAAAATCCTATGCTCAGTCCAGAAGTTGTTACTGAATTGAATAATCCCCTTTATTTCAGTGGAGTTATCACAGGAACCTGGGGAGCTGCATCTCTGTATTCTATGTGCCTATGTTCCTTCTCCTTACGGATAGGATTCTTCACGGATCTTAGAAGTTCGCAGTAAGGAGCCTGTAGTCTGAAAAGTATTAGTGTCCACTGTTTCCTGTATCGGTGCATTTTATGTAGGTACAAAAAGGCTCTGCCATCAGTTTCTTCCTGGGCAGTTCTTTGCATGCCCTCTAGGATATCAAATACTTTTTCTGAGTAGTAACTGAGAAGGATGCTTTGGCTCATGATGGGTTTATTTGGTTGGTTGGATTTTTTTTTTTTTGGCATTTGATAAACAGCAGAACGCTGAAACCTGTCAAACAGTTAAAGGTTTTCAACTTTATTATGTACAACTATTGAATCCATATGCTATACTTTAGAGATGTAGGTGGTATGGGAGAGCTTATTTTTAATAAAATTGAATGTTTGGTGTGAGACATTTGCAGATGTGCAAAAGGATGGAGTCTATGGTCTAAACCACTTATATACACGAATGGTGTTAGAAGGGGGCAATAGGTGGAGGAGGAATAACAAATGGAAACCCTGCTCTATTCACACCTTTGTTAATGTCAGCATCTTTAGTGGAAAAATGTATGTGCATTTTATTTTTTAAGAAATTTAATACAGAATGGTGATGAATAACTTAGCATGTTTAAGGATTTCCTTTCTAATATATATTAATGGTAGCTAACAGGGGAAAAGGATGCATGTGTAACTGATGCTACATCAGTAGGGGAATCTTGGCATCCAGGAATAAGATTTCAGACAGGAGGGACTCAGAGGAGTAGCTGGTTGTATTGCAGTTGAGCTTTGTTGTCCATCATTCAGTCTAAACAATTCTTTCATTTCAAGTGCAGTATCATTATAATATGTTTGGAACATAGCAAGAAAATACTTTGTTCACTCATAGCATTTTTATTCATTGGAACAAAATGTAAGAAATCATGCATGTCTGTTCTTCCATTTTAACTGCTCTTCCTTTTGCCTTCAATAGTTCTTTTTTCCTGGTTTTGAAAATTATTGTATCCCTAGTAGCCTTTGTGCGTATAGTCATATGTTAATCCCTTAAGATTTTTTTATAATACAGGTCTAATTATTTCTCTGTATTTTTGCACCCCCCATGTTGAAAATTCTAATTCATTACATTCTAAGATAAAAATGGCTTATCAGGCTTTTTTTGTACGGATATTTTTTTCCTTCCCTTTCTTGATTTTTCCCTATTGTTTGCTGATTGCAACAGACAGGAGCATCCTATCCTTTGTCATTCTCTGTGTTTTGTTTTGGGGGTTTTTTGCCTCCTTTTGAAGAAGGAATTGGTGGGATCTGTGTTAGAAAGAAGAGCTTGAAGAATCTCCTTTCTGACTCCTTATATATTGAGCCAGCCTTTGTAGCATATTGCAGTGTTTCTTGTAAGGAGATGAAGAACCTTCTCTGTTGTCTGCAGCAGTGGCCAGGGATAAATTTGTCAAAGCTGATGTTGAATGTATATGTACTTAAAAATGACTTCTATTTACCATTTCCCTGACCCACCCACCTTTTTTTTTCTTCCACAGGTTAAAAGAATTTCTTACAAATTTATGTAACAACCAAAAGAAATATCTTAGTAATGACTGGTATTTTTATGTATGACACTGTAGTGGAAATTCCACAGCACATTAAACCTACTCCAAAGTGATGTTTGCGTGTCCTTCATCTTATTTTCTTCAGGGATGAACAGCTGTAACCTGTGGATGAGATAATGATTGATATTTGTGTTGTGCCTTGGTGCAGCACTATACTTCAGGTGGAAGTGTAGGCTGGCAGTGTAAACTGTTTCTTCCTTCCTGCCACCCACCCTTGTTGTTGTTGTTACCTGAATTGGTTTCTCTCTACTTTTGTTGTCTATACTCCATGAAATAGTGGAGAGGATGTGTACTGAAGGACATTTAACTCCTCCCTTGTTGGGAATGCTGGGAAGCCAGCATTAGCAGCTGGCAGGTTCCAGCAGGGCTGAGAGACAAAAAACAAATGCTGAATATCTGAGTGTGGCAAAATGATCATCTGTACAGCAGGAGCACTGAATTCTGCATGTTAAAAAACTGCCAGACGTCATCCATGGGAACTGGACAGCTCAGTCAGGACCTGAATGGGGACAAGTTGCAGCTCTCAGTTGTGGAATTAAGGATAACTGCAGGTACTGGTAATCTGTATTTCACCTTGGAGCTTGTGACTGCTGTTCGTGTGTATCTAAATTTAAATTTTAGATCTTTCAAAGCCGGTAGCACTCTTCCTTGTCTTGGCTTAAGGCTGTAGTAGGAAGTTAGCCTGTCTGAATGCGGTCCTTGCAGCAGACTTGGTAAGCAATATTTTTATGATACTGTAAACAGAATGACTAAGGGCATGCTTTTCTGGTTTTTAACTGAGAGTTCTTCCCAAGTACAACTTCTGTGAATGTTGAAAGCCATGGTCATGGTATATGCAGTAAGTGGAATTTACGTGTTTTGTATCTCTGGTCAGTCAGCTTTATTTCTCAGTAGAAGTCAGAATGTAAACTTTTGGTACTGTCTCCATATATGCTTATGCAATAGTGAGCAGAATGGAGAGCTCAGTTCTGACTCAGCCTGTGAGTGCTACTCTAGCTTGCAGAAATATCTGGAATGTGACTAATCATTCTTGTGGTTTTATGTAAAAGAGGTAGTACAGCTTATTTTCAGTCTTTTCTTTGTACAGTATTGGATCCACTAACTTGATTATTTCTCATTCCAGCTGCAGTGAAAGGCAGAGCTGATGATCAATACTCTTTTCCATGTTAAGTCTGTTTTTGCAGCAATTAATTGAGCCTAGTGAAGTAGCAAGCCTTCCCTGCCACAATTTTGCATGCATAAACTTTAGCTCACTGTAATTATTAAAGGGATATGACTGAGTGCAGTGTTTTCATTTTAGAAGCTATGGAAAATGTGCAGAATGTCAATGAGAAATTTTAATGTTGTCATTCTCGTGTCAAATTTTAACTCTGAGACCCTAGCTTTTCATCAGTTTTAACATAATTTAGAGGGCTGTCTTTTGAAATTCAGTTATTGTTGAAAATTACCCTGTAGAATCTGCTAGAAGGACAGTGTTTAATTTTTGACAGCTTCTGTTATACATATGTTGCAGAACATCTTAAAGCAATGACTGGAGCATTTTCCATTTGGTATACCTCCAGACAAATTTGAATTCACACATGTACCACAAAGTGTTGCAAGTAATGGTAGTGAGGAAATACTGATGGAAGAAAAGAATGAAGAATCAACAGCCTGCAGGGATTCTTTAAAAAACAAAAAATGTTGCTGAACATCAGTTGAGGTTCCACAAATAGCGTTACACACTTCAATACTATGGTTTTTTGGATCTGAAAAGAAATTGTAAGGGGTGAAGAAGTTGCTAAGCAGGCTTTCTAAGAATGTAGAGAAAATTATTTAGGAGTTCTGTTTATTTTTGAGAGCAAAACTTAAAAAGTTCAGACCTTCTATATTTTCAAGACCCAGCAGACCTACAAGAAAGTTCTGCAGAAATACTGAAGTGTTGCAGCTGAGTACTATTACTGTTTGTGGAAATTTGGTGTGTTTTGCAGTCACTAACTGGGGTTGTGTCTAGCGTCTTGACAGAGGTTATATTTGTTGCTGCTTGTAAACCATCCACACTGAAGGCAGTCTCTTGATTTGTATTAAGACTCTGTAAATACATTGAATTCTGATTTTAAAATATATTGTGTATGTTCCACAGATAGCAACTTTGTGTAAAATTAAGATTTGGTAGATTACACAATTGTGACGCTACCATCAGCATATTGTAGTTTTTTGTACTTTCTGTAAAGAAATTTGAAAATAACTTGCCAGTGACAGTATGTTGGATGTGGGTTTGTTTTTGGTTTTTGTTTTTTGTTTTTTTTTTTTTTTTTTTACTTAAAACTATTGGGGAGATTCAGGTTAAAGTTAAATGGAAAGTTTGTGGCAGAGTTTAGCTGAGACTTTATTCCATGGTACTGTTGTTATGGAGACAGAAACAAGGAAGAAGCTCCTTGAATTTCATGTATCCCAAATAAATTAACCAAGTAAAATCAGAGATTCAGCCTACGAGTTTGGTAGGTTTATTCTACTACCAAAAAATTAATCCATGCCTTAGTGGGATGTAGGTACCAAAATGGTGTACTTCATGTTCAACAGCAGGAGGATGCAATCTGTAGTGTTTGCGTTGGTGTCTACCCACTGTGACGGTTTCAGTTTCTCTTGACAGCTGGCACAGATTACTGTTCAGGCTAATTTAATTTCTGTCAATTGCTTGGACCACCACTGAGGAACAAAGGTGATCTTATTCTGGAGTGCTCTTTAGCTGCAGCTGTGGATCTGGATTTTACTCTTGAGAATCCATTGACAGTTTGAATGGGAATAAAAGTTTATCTCCTTCTTTTTTTAAAGATTTAAAGATTTTACTTTTTTTTTTTTTTTTTTTTTTTTTTTTAGGATTTAAAAATTTTTTTTTTTTTTTTTTTTTTTTTTTTTTTTTAAGAGGATGGTCCTCAGCTCTTCTGGAATCTTTTCTGTGATCTTCATTATGCAGTATTCACTGTTCCATGTTGCATAAGAAATTCTCAAGCACTTGATAAAAATGTAGTACCAATTTCAAAATAAAACCAAGGAAACTAAATATATTTTTCTTTCAGGGATTGAAAAGAACAATGTGTTTCATGTAAAGAAGAATAGTACTTCAAAATCACATTCTGTAGCATTGGTTGGTATCTCCTCAGTGCAGTTATGATATGGTAATGCTTTGTGGTCTGGCAGAGATCTACATCACCGTAATCTGTTTCTGATACTTAATGTATCTTCTAGATGGTACAACTTAATCTGTCTCCACAATCTGACATATGTTTTTAATACAGAGAAATAATGGAATAGTGATAAAATAATGAAGTGCAGTGTTAGTCAAAAGTCTTCTGCAGCTGGGGATGTAAATTTAGGATTCTCTTCTTAAAGGTAAATTAGTGCCAGTCTACATGGAATATATGTGGCATATGCTAGTATACCTCAGGAAAGTTATTATATTGCTATAAAATAATTCATCTAAAATAGTAGTCCATTTCAGTATTTTTTTTAAGATTAAATACTGTCTAACATTTTTCAGACATGCTTATCTTTTTTTATACTGTAAGTGACTGATTAGAAGCCTTTGTATGCTTTTAAAGCATGAAATACCTAGTTGCAGTATTGTATGTTTGTTTTTCTTTTTTAATTATAGAATTTATATTGGTATGGCTGGTAACATGAATATGAAAATAAACTTATTTCTTGGAATAGTGTGCTGTGGTTGTATTTGAAGCATAACCCATTACTTAGGGCATATTAAATCTGAATATTTATGTCATTTTGCCTGTGATTGAATAGACTTAATCTGTGCAAACAAGTCACGCATCCTAAAAGCTATGGGATATGACAGTGAAAGCTTAGCTCTCACTTGTGAAGCTGAGTTATTGATCTGTGATGGAAACAAACTTTATTGGACTTGCATGTTTTAGCGATTTATACTTTGTATACTTTTATAGCTTTTTCTGGCAATAAACTTCAAACTTTGAGAAAGCTTTAATAAAAGATTTTAAGTGAGGGGAATGAATCCCCATTCACTAACTCCATATGATTCAGTAATAACATGAAATCACACACAAAATTAATAACTTCCAATACCAGTATTACTACCGTGGTGAGGAGGAAGTATTACTGTATGTTTATAAGAATAATTAGAGAGCACACAACTCTGAGAGAATAGCTTTTTTTTATGAGACCTTCCTAAGTTTTCACCTGCATTAATTTTCTAGATTTTAACTGTTGGACTGCGGTGTCCTATATTAAGCAGGACTAAGTGTGGAGCGGCATCACGTGCATGCTGTAGCGGCCCCTTATAGTTGCTTAGCGTGGGTGGTGCTGCAGGTAAATCCCTGCCTCAGGTTGGCTTTGCACTGGCTAGTGTGGTTGGGACACTGGAATCAGGGGTTTAGCTGTTCTTGTGAACACCTAATGAGGTACGGTTTTTTCTCCTGTTACACAAAGGTCATGGTAATATTTCTTGGAGTTGCTCTAGTTTGACTGTATCTCCAGTCAGGAACTCCATGTTTGTAAGGTGAGGTTTGTCTAGCATGTTACCTTTGGCCATAAAAATGTATAGAGATTGTTTGACTTGAAAATTCAAAGATTTTATACCAAAATGAGCTGTAATGTGTGTTCTTCATGCTGGGGATTTCCAAGAAAAGCTATTTTGAAGACCACCTTTATAATTTAAAGATGTTGTAAGTATTTTATGTGAGTGTTAGCTCTATGCTAGTTCACATACAAAGGAAAGAGATGCTTTTATTAAAAAAAAATTAAAAAGATGTTAGTGAGTATTTCTAGTCGTCTAGACTCAAGACTGGGGTTTTAAGGTACAATTATGTCAGATCTGTCACCAAGAGAACAGCTTGTTGCTGAGAAATTTGACTTTGTCTTGAGGATCTCATTTTGATAACTAATGGGAAGATGACTAGGAGCTCTTACTAAGGAGAAACTGCAACTGTGTTTGATTTCTGTCTACTTATTGCCTGTGGCCAGCATAGTTAAAATAAAAAATATCCCCTATAGTGGATATGCTAGGTAAACTGTAAGGGGGTTGCGATCAGGGCTCCACCGAAGGTGGCAGTGGGTATTTGCAAAATTGTTTTAACTTGGAGGTGGTCAACTTTGAATTGTGTTTATTCTCATTCAGAAGGGAGTCCTGTAGAAGCTGGTTCGGGGGAAGAGTGTAGGTGCTTGGAATAGGATAGCAGAGGAGTGTGGTGATGGGATCTAGTGCTTCTTCGCTGGTAAGGATCTCAAAAATTCTATTTTTTCGAATTCATTGTAAAAAGGGTTGAAGCATGTGGTTTTGCAAGGAGCTGTCATCACTCACCTCAGCTGGGGTGATGGGACTCTTTAACTTTCTCCTACGTGCTACTTTTTATGAGAATGAAAACGGGCCCTGTGTGTCTATTTCTTCTGCTTTGGGGATAGCCAGGGAAGATCCCTATGGAGGGCTGCAGAATGCTTCTTGTTCCAACATTCTGATGCTGGCACTTGATGATGCTAGTGTATGTGCTCCTTGCGCTTACTGCAGGAGGTAAGCAGGACTTGGAAAGGTTTTGGTGGGGATGGACTCCAGAGCCACAGCTGTATCTTTCCTTGGACTGACTATGAAGAGTGTAAATTCTCTTTATAAAGAGCCTGGCACTTCTAAACAGAGGTTGTCTTTTCCAATAGAGATTTGTGGCTTTTAAGGAAATAGTTTATCTTGTATTTTTTGCCACTGTGAGTATGGTATATGTACCATAGCACTATTTATGTCATATATGGAAAACTCACATTAAGAGGGAACACTTCCACTTATAAAATGAAATACAAAACCAATCATAAATACTGGGATCAAGACCGTTTAATAATATTTAACCATTCAGCCATTTAATAATATTTATCCATTCTGTGGTATAAATGTATAATTGTATTTTCTTCTAGAACTGTGTGCTTTCCCCCCTCTCCTTATTCAGCAGCTACTTGTTGTTCAGAGACTGGATCAGTGCCTTAGCTTCCTGTACTGATCAATTTTTTCTTGGAAGATAAACCTTAGTTAGTCTTGAGGCTTGCTGTGGTACCAATCTCTTTAACAACTACTTAATAAAAATACTTTTTCCTTTTTTGGAAGATCTGTGAAAGAAGAGGTTATTAGTTATCAAAAATTGTGAATATTGTGGAATGTAATTTCACTTAAATATACTCTTATACTACATAAGTGCAGCAGAGTTGCAGGGAATAAAATCTTACAATTTGAACTGCTGTCAGACTGAAACAAAATTCAAACAAGATCAAAATTGGTTTTTTTTTAAATTATGTCATATATTTTAGTCAAATTTTGTCACAGTTTCTCTAGCCAGTTCTTATGTGGTGCATCTTCAGTGCCTGCCAGTCTTGGTTGTTCAGAGTAGTCCTATCGCATGGTTATGCCAACATTTCATTTAAGCTAGTGTGCTCTTTGCTGGTGTGAAGGACTTGTTGTGGACAGCGAGTTAATTAAAATGATGCAAAAGTCAATAAAATATTTATACATTGATAGATGCTCATAGGAACATTTGGACAAAGGTTGTAACCATATTTGTTAATGAGTTGTAAAAAGCAAGTTTTGAGGCTAATGCTTTAAGGAAGCTGGTTTTCATTCCAGCTTTGTTGTAGGTCTATGTTAGTTTTTCTTTCAACTCTCATTATTGATTGAGAATCACATGATTTTGGTAAATTGGTGTCTTTTGAAGACACCAAAATTGTGAGCACTTTATTATCAAATATTGCCTTAATATAGCTGTCAGTGTTCATGCTCCTACTTTTCAAATAGCATGCTATCAGTTTAAAATCTGAAGCAATCTTAGGAGAAGAAAACAAACCCACAGCCGTTTCCAGTGTTCAAGGACATGGGGATTTAGTTTTATTCTTAAATTATCTCTCTCAAATTCTGTATTTTTTTTAGGAAATGAAATGTAGGAAAGACAGCTTGCTGTACTGTAGAGCACAGAATGATTATCAGTCGGTGCCTTTATCTGCAAATGTGCTGCTCGGTAAATTTCGAACTCAGCTTAAAAAAAAAAAAAGGCAAGCACCAAAATGAATAATTCAGAGTGCTAACTAATGCCAGATAAGGCAGGGGGAAGGTAAATAGTTTCCTGTCTTTTATAGTTGATTCTGCTGCAGTGTATCAGTCCTGACTGTGATATTTAAATAAGTGTCTGAGGTTACAAATTTTATTTATAATGAGCATGTGATTAGGAGGTGATTTTGTTCCCCTTTTTTTGTTTTATCTTGTAGTTCTTAGCATATAGAAATGAAGACCAGAGGAAAGGAAAATTGGTGTAGGTAGTGCCTCTATTAATATAGTTTCAAAGTTTTTTTTTTTTTCCTTTCACTAGACATTGTTTTGCAGGAGAGGGAAGATAGAGAATTATACTTGAATAAACACAGCATTTTCTGTAGTGTTTTGTGTCACATAATAGGTTTTCTTGTAAAATCAGATTGCAGCGTACCAAAAAACAGGATACAGGTTTCAGGAAGAACCATAGTGGTTTGTTCTGGGAGTTTGAAATTTCACTTACTCGGAATTTTAAAATGTAGTAGTCTTGTATTTTTGTTTTGTCTTTAACTTCAGGGTAAAGCCAACAGTTGTGTTGTGGTGTGCTATTGGAAGCTATATTGTCTGACCCTAGAGTGTTTGTGGAGCTGTTGGCATAGGGAAGAGAAATCCTTCCAATTGTTTCAAAGTAGCTATTGCTGAGTTGCTGGAAAAGATGGCGTTCACTTTCTGTTGTAGGCATTTTGGACTGCTGTAGCAGTTTGTAGGATGGGTGGTGGTAGCAACTGAAAGGAGTACAGCCAAATCATGATTACACAACCATCTAGTGACAAAGGTACAGGCACTGAACATGGCAGTGTCAAAGCTTTCAGGCTTATTTATGGCCAGTAATTTGCTGTACAAGCACAATGGGCAGCAAGAAATAGTTAAGGAGTCGACATAATTTTATCTTGCCACGTGTAGGTTTATACTTGGTGATTAAATTTCGTTTAATGAGGTTTTTAATGTGTCAGATGATAACAGGTTTCTGATGAAGGACATCCTCACCCTTCCTCTGCCTGCCAGATACAAACATATCCAAATCCATCCCCCAGTATTTGTATTCTCAGTATTGGTGCTGAGAGAGAAGAAAAGCAGTGTGTATTACTTTGCTGGGTGGAAAAATGATTGAGATGTGTCCATGTAAACATTATCTTGCCTTCTGGCCAAAGTAAATCTTATATCACCAAATATAGGCTCTAAAGCAGTAAGGCTTCAAAGACTTGATTCAGTTGCCTAAATGTGGTGTTTAGTGCCAGTTCGCACATGCCAATGTGCCCAGTATGGCCAGAGAGAGCAGGCAGCAATGACCCATGAGTTATGGGAGACCCCATGCCCTGAGAAGCAGCTGCACTGTATGGGGGGAGTACTTCACAATGCCTAAAAACAGCACTAGATGTGTTTGTTTAGGTAATTCTTTTGAGCTGTTGGGGCTTTGTAAAGCCTCCCTTCCGACACTTCATATTGTTTTTTGGTAGGTTGCCTTTTCCCAGCTTAAATTGATTAAGTAGTGCTTCAAAATTATTAAATGTTTTAATTTACAGTAAATCACAGTGCTACCACCTTTGTTATTTCCTGCAGAAAACTTTCACGTCTGTGGTTGTGAACAATGCAGTAGAAAGAATCTTCTTCCTGCAATCAAGATGCTTTTCTTTCCTTTTTAGAGTAGCAAGTCTTCCCCTAAGCACAGCTATAAGGAAATTGGAATAGTTGTAATAATACTGCCTGTTGTCGGAGTAGGTACTGTGTGAGTGCAGATGTTATTGCCACCGTGGTCCAGAGTAAGCTGTTGCACACAACCTGTTAATGTGACTCAACTTCCATTTTTTTATTTTTATCACAGTGAATTTAAAAGTAACTTTAAGTTACCAAACAAATTAAAATTTCTACATGACTGGGTTAATTTTGGAAATCTTGTAAAGTCCTTGAAAGTGCATTATCCATCGACTTTGTAATTTGTGGTATAACATTTCACTTGAATGGTCTATTCTAAACATCACAGCAGAAGTGCAGTGTGGTTTTGGTGCCTAAGTGTGTAATTGCACTTGTGTAGCAGGAGAGAAAGAGTACTGTCTATACAAATGCTATGTTTTTTTAATGATACTGGGTTTTTTTATAATGGAGTCTTGCAAAGAAAGTCAGATGAGTGGGGGTTTTTGTATTAGATTAAAAGAAAGAGGCTTATGACTTCAAGCTTGACAGGTCTCTCTTGACATTTGGCCTGAAATGTTTGCAAGACATTTCATATCCTCAGAGCAGAAATGAATATGAGTGGGTTGAAAATTTATGCTTACATAATTAAATAATGAAGATTCTTTGGCGTTATATAAGATACGAATGGAGGAGAGCTTGTTATCATTGCCCTAGCAAAGTTTCTGTTGCATACTGGAGTAAATTTCATACCTGTGATTTGACAAATACATTTTACATGTATATTTTCAAGGGAAGCTTTTGATACTTGGGTTTTGGGAAAGGTTGAGTTATGGACTGAATGAAGCCTTTGTGATATGTTTCATATTAGCACTTTTGTTTTGGCTCAGTTTAAGTTTTGAAACATTTGTTTTGTGTGTGGTGGTTTTTTGAGTTTGATTTTAGTTTGTTTTGTTTTTTGTCTTTTTTTTTTTTTTTTTAAGTTAAGGTAGAGATCTAGTGATCATAAATGAAACCTTTCCAGCATAAATTGTTATAGTATTTGTAAAAGAGGAAACAATATCCAAGCTACTTCATGATTATCTTGAAACTAAACATATTTTTTTCTCCACATACTTAAAGGCTACATCTTATTTTGCTTAAACACTTCATATTTTGAGGAATTTCATGTAGAGGAGTCTTTATAGGGTAACTGTGTAAATAGATATCTAAATATAGTCTTCATTCCTTTGACAAGACTAATCTTTCCATTTGTGCTTCTAGCAGACCTCATTTGGATGGCTAGATTTTATTACTGAGGGATCAATCAAAAATTTACAAAGTAGAATCGATGCATCTGGAACCCTGGAAATAACACTTGACCTGAAGAGCCAGATTTTATTTTTTTTAAATAATTTTTAAGTATAAAGAAGCAAAGAACTAGCAGCCCACAAATATATTCATTCAACTCCATCAATTTTCTGCTGTGGATGCATGGGTTGTTAGACTTTATAATACAGCTTCTATTTGTGGATGACTGTATCATGATTGTTGAATGCAGGCAGTTTATTCAAAAGACTTTTATTGTTCAAGCTAAGCTGAAAATGATCTGTAGGATAAACCTGTGCCCTAGTTCTGGATTTCTGTGCTTTGGAAAGCATTATGTTGTCAAATCTGCACATGTATGTCTCTCTTGATTCTTTTTCCTTCTCATTGAAGATTGATGATTAATCAATTATTTTTAGTTTAATATTTCCATATCTAGGGATAAAATGTGCCAAGTATTCTATTCAGTGTTAAATTTTAGGATTTAATTTTTATGGGAAGAGAATTTTTCGCCCAACATAATGTATTAGAGAGAAGGTCAGCCTACCTAACTCATGCTGGCTCTAAACTAAATATTACGCGTGTTTGTAGCATCAGCGTGCTACATACTTAGGAAGAATTGACTGCCTAATCTGTAATGACAGGTATCTGTATTTTCTAAGTTTAATAACGTTCACGTTTCTTTTTCAGGAATCATTAAGTCTCTGTAAATGAGGAAATGTGATATTAAAACATGTACAAATATTACAGATTGTAAAAATTAGAATGAAGAGTTGCAGTTATGTTCAGTGTTTTGCTTTGAAATCGGTAAAATATGGAGCTGCTTGACCCCGTGTTGAGCTTGACTTTTGTGGCATTGAACCTGCTGGTTAAGAGTTCACAGGACTGACAGAAGTTTATTTGCAAGTTTAAAAAAATCCCTAATATAAACCGGTGTTTTCTGAGAAGATGCCGTCACTTTTCCCTATACCACATGAGAAGATTAAGACTTTGATGGAGTAAGAGAAGGGAATTATAATTGTTGATTAAACCAAAAAAAATCTCCTTTCCCCCCAAACGCTGTGGTGTAAAACAATGATTATGTTATTACTCTTTTCTCTGTGAAAATTGGGTGTGGTGGCATGGCATTCCATGCTGAAGGAGTATATATAGAAGGCAGCTTGGTGGATATCTGAGTGAGGGGACGTTTTTTTAAATTTTGTTTGTTGTTTTCCTATTAAGCGATATAATGTTCAGGCATGCCCCTAGCTTTTTTTTTATTTTTGCTTGGGATGCCTCTAACTTTTTTACTTAAGGTACAAGAAAGGAACCCTAAAACTTCTCATTTTTCTGAGCATGGATTTTTTTTCTCAGATAGTAAAAATGTGCAATAGGATGTAATCTATAGAAACACGGCTTTTGTTCTAAACATGTACGTACTGCAATAAATGCTTAGTTTTCATAGAATCATAGAATGGTGTGGGTTGGAAAGGACCTTAAAGATCATCAAGTTCCAACCCCCCTGCCAAAGGCAGGGACACCTTCCACTAGACCAGGTTGCTCAAAGCCTCATCCAGCCTGGCCTTGAACACCTCCAGGGATGGGGCATCCACAGCTTCTCTGGGCAACCTGTTCCACAGCCTCACCACCCTCACCATAAAACTTTTCTTCCTAATATCCAGTCTAAATCTACCCTCTTTCAGCTTAAAACTATTACCCCTTGTCCTGTCACTACACTCCCTGATCAAGAGTGCCTCCCCATCCCTCCTGTAGGTCCCCTTTAAGTACTGGAATGCAACTATAAGGTCTTTCCAGAGTCTTCTCTTCTCCAGGCTGAACAACCCCAACTCTCTCAGCCTGTCCTCACAGGGGAGGTGCTCCAGCCATCTGAGAAATATTCCTAGGCTATTTAAATATTGTATCTCAGTTATGTTGAAAAATTATCTTTGGAGACTGAAGCAAAAACCAATTTCATAACCTGTGCCACCATCTGTTAAATACAGCAGAAGATTATTTCTTTTTCTGGATGGGTTTAGCCAGCTGTCCATTTTGCACTGTTGCCTGGTTGGAGGCGTGGATTTAAGAATAACACAGTAGGCTTTCTGTGAGTTGACAAAAAGCTTTTTTATTTTGATCTGAGACTCCTTTAGCTTGTCTGACACTTCCTTAACTTTAGTCTTTGGCTGAGGAATGTATTTGAAACCTTTCCCCTGTTGCACTCCTCTGCTCTGTGCTTTCATCTTCTCCCACTTAGGTCTTGAGCGGCTCCACAGGACAGGACATGTGCCTTCTAACCCAGCCCTCTGTGAGGCATGTGGATGTGTTTGCTAGCTGCAACCCAAGTCCGTTCTAATCTTATTGACATCTAACCCAAGTAGCATTTAGTTAATCTGTCTGGCACTCTCTTTTCTTTATCTGACCATGTGAGATGATGGAGCTTTTTGTAACTATTCTCTTTCAGATGAGTGTTTCTGGATGGTGACACAGACCAGTAGAGTTTACTGAAATGATTTTCTCTTTTTAAATGTTATCTTTATGACAAATAAGACCTATTCATTAATTTTGTCAGGGTAGCCTGACAGATTTTACTGTTATGTTGTTATTATGCTTAATTATAATTTATATAAGGGCCATTGAGACAAGGAAAAAAAATGGTATTTATGAAAGTCTGGAAAGAGAATTGTTGCAGGTCAGTTAATCATTCTGTTCTGCTGTTCAGTTTGCAGCAAAACAACCTGTATTCAGAAAAAAATTACAGAAAATGGTTTAGAATTAGAAACCAGCTCTTCATTGACTACAAATTAGAGCTGCCTTTAACTCTAAAACATAGTTTTAGAAATTAATTTTGTGACTTCCACAGGAGTTTTGCTTTTTTTAGATTGTAAAATAATGCCCAAGTAAAATCTGGCAGGAGTCAGTTGAAGAAGCTACCTGAGGCAGTGCGCTGTATTTTCTGATTTGGATTGCCATGAAATGCATTCTGTGCTGTGTTTGATTGCTCACACTTAGAATGGCAAAGCTTCTTTCGTTGTCTCTCTCCATTCTGTCAGGTCAAGACTGTTGGGTTGGGAAAGGATTTGGCTTCACTTCGTGTGGAAATCCTTGTTTGTTTATTCTTCTTCCCAGAGTTAGCTTGAGGTGTCTGCACCACTTAAAAGCATGAAACCTCTGAATTCAGTGTCTTGTATGAATACCCCAGTATATTCTCATCCTGTCCAGCTTCGTTTTCTGATCTTCTCAGAACAGCAGCACTCTTGTGGTGCAGCTTGACGGGATTGCATTTTGCTGTGTGTCTGGAGTGTAGATGAGCATATGAAATGGGAACAAGAATTTGTTGCTATTGTATGGTGGACATCTGTGCTACTATTCAAGCTATGGTATTAAAATATTTGAAATGCTTGCCTTTCTTATATGGACATGTCAGTTGGATACACTGAACTTGAGAATTAATTGTATCCAGTCTCTGCTGTTTGTACGTGGTTTGCTTTGGCTTAACTTTATTGGCACAGCTCGTCAGAGGCTTAATCTAGGAAGATCAAGGACCTCAAACCTATGCTTTTGAAATCTCCTTTGCCCCAGCCCTTGTCTTCAAAGTCTCACTGGAAGCTTTGTAGCTAAAACCAGGATATATAAGGTGATTGTAAGACAGTCCATTTATCTGTATTCCTGGCAAGTGGACTGCCCAACCAAGCACTTAATGCCTTCATTCAAATGTTTTGATGAACCAGTGGACAAAATTCTTATAAGCTCTGTTTTGACGATTCAGTTTCTCCCTCTATTTTCACATCTAGTCATTATGTCTATACATGACTAGCCGTGTAATACTTACCTTCCCTTGGTCATGTTTCCACCATGTCCTTTTAGTAGGGTTTGGTTAGAGGTCATGCAGCCAAAAGAGGAGTTGGCCACTGAGTGATTTGATGGAGAAGTAATCTGACAGAAATTCTCCAAAGCTTTTCCATATGTCCAGCTTAAAACCATTCATCTGATGATACTAGGTTCCCTAGATCTGACCCCAGCAAAGGGGAGAAAGTGGGATCATCCCTTTCATTAGGGATGTTAGGCTGCATTCACACAAGTTTGGGTGTAACAGAAAATGCACTCTCTTCAGAAAAAGACAAGTTAGCAGAATGTTAGAGACCCACTCATGCTTACATTTATGTAACCACCAGCGTACTGAGACAATACCAAGCAGGATTGCAACAGTGACCGTAGCTTAAAGGATTTGTTGCTTATCAGGGAAAACAGAAGCACTCTTTTCACTGATTTTATTTTGTAAATGGAATATTAATAGTAAAAGGCACACGAATACCTAAATAGTCTTAATTTTAAATAGTTATTCTGTTGTTGTAAACTTGAAGTGTAATTAAATAAACAAGAAGAGCACTGAGGAAATAAATTTATTTTAAATACCTTTTTGATGTGTTATTTACTCATTGCTTTCTCACATTCCGGGTGCCATACTTATCAGGCATTACTCTCCCTACAGGTACTGTTTTGTGTGCGTGCAGAAGTAAATCAGAGGAACAGTGAAAAATCTGTAGCAATAAAAATCCTTTCGCCTGGCAGAGGACATGAGTTTTATTAAAAGTATAATGTGCATGTGTGTGGGAGAAACTGGAGGGTGTTCACCTGTTCTTGTAAGATGTTTTGGTTTTTGTATAGCCCTTCAGCTTATCAGTTGTAGTAATAAGATAATGGTATGAATTGTTAAGGTGCAGTAAAAAACTTTGTACTTTTTAACTCTTGGAGTCTCATAGAAAATTTGTGAGTCAGAGGTTGTTATACATAGAGGTAATTCTATACCTATAAGTAGGTGGTTTTTTGGGGTTTTTTTTGTTTTTTTTTTCCCCAAAACTTATTAGGAGGACTTAAACCTGTTGTTGGGGCTACCAAACTTAGTCTTTGAAACTCTACACAGTTTAGCAGTGTCTTGGTATATGGAATGTGTTTAATACAAGTGATATTAAAAAGTGAGAAAATTCATATTTATAGATCATAGAGTCTTAAGGTTAGAAGAAACCTCTAGAAATTGTCTAGTCCAAACCAGAGCTACCCGTGACGGTGGCTCAAAGCACGTCTAACCTCAAACTTAGGTCATGTTGCTCAAGCCTGGTCTACTTGAGTTCTGACTGTGTCCGAGGATGTCAATTCTGCCACCTCTGAGGGTGCCCCATGCCAGAGCTTAAACTACCTTCACTGGGAGGTCTTATGTGCAGTGGGAATTTCCCTTGCAGCAGCTTGTGACCGTCAAGATGGTACAAAATACTGTTAGGTATTTCAGCTCAAAGAACTTGCAACCAAGCCAACAAGGATTCCTTGTATTTTAAAGTCTGTAAGTGATTGATTTGAAATTTGTAGCAGATAGGGAGTTTGTCTGTACATAAGAGTTTGACGAGATACCTGTGAGTTGTTTGGGGTTTTTTCCAAATAACCTATAATTCAGCATTCCTGACTTCTCTTCATTAGAGTATTTACCCTCTCCAGGGTTGTATCTGTAGGCGGAATGGTTGTGATTGTATAGAGTTTTATTGAAAAATGGGCTTAGGTGAGAGTAGGAGGGAGAAAGTGAATATATTTCTTGGGTTAAGAGGGACTTAAAAATAGCAAGACACCTTAGTTAAAAATAGATAGCTAAATAGGGAGAAAGAAAATAATTCTCCCCAAATGCAAGACAGGCTCTTGCATGTGTGGAGCTTTAGAGAGAAGCAGTTGATAAGATTTTTGTAAGGCAAAAACAAGAAGGAAAAGTTTGTTCTCTTTTTTGTTGTTGTTCGTAACAGGAAAAATTACTTTTAAAATGTATGCACAATGTTATGTTCTCCCTTTCATCGTTTTGGGTCAGAAGTTAACCTTTTGTTCCTTGCATGTATAGTAACCTGTGTTTTGTGAAATCATATACTCTGTTTAATGTGTTGGATTTTTTTTTTTTTAACTTCTTTTTTTTAAGCATTCAGGTTAGTGAAAGAAACAGGGTGGAGGAAATGGACACCATCAAAATGTCTTATTTGATCTGAATGGTGTCAGTGGCACTGAAAGAGGTGCAAAAGAAGTGCAGTTTGTGTTTAAGTTGTTCTCTAAAATGATACATTGCATGTGTTTCATAATTCTTTTGAAAACAAATACTGCAAGATGAAATATGTATCCTGGTGGAATTTGGTATTAATTGCTGGAAAGGAGGAAGCTCTTATGGGAAAGAATTTTGCTTTTGTTATGGAAGAGGAAAGGGGCAGTAGTTAGATCTTGTCCCTGTCTGGGCAAACACTCAATGTGTGCTTTACTGTGGATGCTTCACTTGGATGTCCATGCTGTTGCTATGCCTTGCTATTTATTTATAACAAAGACTCTTTTATTTGAATATTTGGTCCCCTGGGTTGTTTTTTGTTTGGTGTTGTTTTTTTTTTTTTTTTTTTTTTTTTTTTTACCAAAAGCTCTTCAGTTTTCTGAATTGTGATAGAACAACAAACATTCTTCATTTAATCCTGGAAGGCCATTAGGACCTGTGTTCCTCACACGTGGATGATGTTGCATTAAATGTACAATACCTCCATCTGCATATTATCAAGCAGTGTCATCCTCACAGCAGATTGTGAAATTGCCAGGTAATATTTTAGATTATTTGACAGTGTTTTAGATGATGTTCTTCAGTTTGTAATTGCTTGTGTGTGTCCCTTTTGCTTTCCCATTCTAGTATCAAGTGCAAACAGGCAAGGAGCCAGTGAAGAAAAGCACATTTACATAGCAAAGGAATGTGAATGACTGGTTATACCTCCTGATTTTTTTGATCCTTGCAAATTTACAGGGAAAAAAAAAAATCCATGCCTGTCACTCAAAGAAAGAATTTCAATAATGGAAATAAAATTATGATATAAGAAAACATCCAAACCACCTATAAACCTTTGTAGACTCAGTAAAAGGTTTGGGTAGTATTCTAGGGAAGTGAAGCTTCAGAAGATCTTAATTTTAATGAAAATGGAACTATGGGTTTTTTCCTTCAAATACAAGCTATGAAGAGAAAAGTTCATGCTGTTTTAATGAGTTGTCAAAATGACCTTTTAGTAATCTTAGTAGTTACAGGGAGAAATAATAAAAAAACACAAAAAATGCTTTTGTGCTCAAATTTCAAATGACTTTCTGAACAGATATGTGTTCCCTGCAATATGTCTGTCTGTCTAAACAGATCCAAGGGTTGGTTTATTAAATTTACATTTAATTCTTGGTGCCAAAAGAAGATAATGAGAATACCTTTTAAGTAGGTTTATATACCAGCAATTGAAAACATTCTGATAAGGCGTGCCTTTCTTCCCTGGACTTTTGCCTGGCCTAAGAGTCCTAAAATCCCTGGTCCAGTTGTGGGAAAAGCTATGTTAATTGAGATATTATGTAGCCAGCCATATGGTAAGAGAAGAAACAGAGGGAATTATTGGGGGTTTTTTTTTGTTAATTAGATAATGGTAGAGGTACCGTAGACTGCTGCAGCTTACAGTGCCAGCTGGAAAGTGTGCTGTGCCCCTTGCCAAACTGATGAAACTTCCCTTTTGTGAACTTTCTTCATCACGGCAGATTTACAAGTTCCAGTTCCTCTAAGCGCAAGAGTAATCCATCCCAGTAATCGGGAAAATGAGTAGACGAGCCAGTAGACTGGCTTGGTAATGGGGAGCTCATGGTTGGATCATTAAGCTCAAGAAGTAGTGCTTAAATGGCTGGTTTTCTACCTGCAGGCTAGTTACAAGCAGACCCACAGAGGTCTGTTGTAGGATCTAGATTATTTAATACCATTTAATATTTAATATCCTGGCCTGGAAGAGGAGACAGGCTTACTAAGTTTGTGAGCACCACACTGGAGGTGCAGGGCTGCCATTCAGAGGGACCTAGGCAGGATAGGGAATGGACCAGCAGGAACTTTATAAAATTCATCAAGAAAAAAATGTTATGTTTTGCACCTGGGGTGGACTAACCTCCAGAAGTGGTGGATGCTGGGGAGCACAGTGGGCCAGACATAAGCCACCAGCGTACCTTGGCAGGAGTGAAACCTAACAGCATTCCAGGTGCTATCAGGAGGAGCATAAGCCAGAGAATGAAGGGAAGGGATTATTCCCCTTTGTTTATCACTCAGTAGACTGCATCAGGAATACAGTGCCCAGCTTTGGACAGTTTTTGCTGTACCACACTGGAACAGCTGCAGTATGTTCAGCAGAGGCCACTGAGGTGGTCTGGGCTGAAGCACCCCTCCTGTGAGGCAAGGCTAAGGGAACAGGACTTCTTCAGCCTGGAGGAGAGCTGGCTTTCGGGAGACCTAACACCAGCCCCCTAGGACTTAGAAGGGAGTTACCTGAAAGATGGAACCAGGCTCTTTACTGAAGTAAAAAGGTGGGAGAATGGAGGACAGTGGTTATAGATAGGAAGAGGAGAGGTTTTGTATTAAAGGGGGGAAAATACTGGAAGAATAATTGATGGCATTATGTTTTTTGCTTTTGCATTAATCTTTATTGAATTTTTTTTTTTGTCCCATTCATAAACTTGATGTACATCTTTAATATTCAGGTTTACTTTCCTCTATCTTTTTGCTTGCTAGAGAAGTCTTCTGGTCATAACAATTAGTAAAAGAGCTTCCTTCTTTTCTTGATCCATGGCGAACCAAGCCACACCATACAACTTCTATGAGAGTATATATTTTATCCATATTGGATAACCAGGAGAATATACTGGGAAGTAAAGGTGTTTGATAAATAGGCCAAATCCTTAGCTTGAATGACTTCTTTGTTGTTAATAAATTAACTTGAAATAATTTTTAATTAAATCTAGGTTAAGGTAAAATTAAAAAACATACTCTATAAATAGTATATCAAGTAGAAAACATAAATGATGTAAAGAACACAAATACAGAAATGGAGGAGAGGGTTATAGTTAATTGATTTACCTTAAGATTGAATCTGGAAGACTTCCCTCTTTTATCCAGATGGTTTGCCATATTTTATTTCTGGAAACCCACCTTAACAGGGATGCTGTCTTTTTGTGTTACATTCCATATGTAGTTGCTTCTGCTGGAGCCTCTTTATTTTTTTTAAATCCCTGTCTTTTTAAAAATCCCGAAGGGCTGTGAATTTATTTAATCTCTCCCTTGAAACATCTTAATTTATACTTCAGAGAATGTCTTCCGCTATGCTAACATAAGAACTGTCTTGCTTTCTTGAAGATATTATCAGGCGTTATTTTCCATTGTTTTTGTCCTGCTAATAATAACTAGAGAAGACTTAAAACTTCTTTGTTCTGTGTCTGCTCTAATGCCTATACATATTTGAGAGAAATGTCACCTTCAACTACATCCTCTATCTGTGTCCAACACTCATTAAATAACACACTTGTTGCTAATATCTAAATGAGATAAATTTATGTATCTCACTATTGGTTGTAGATTTGGGACCAAGGGTGGCAATTACAGCTTTGAGGTGATAATGGATTTGATGTAGTCTGTCCCTCAGGGGTCCTATAACATTATTTTCTCTTGTTTTTTCTGCAGCGTCTGTATTGCATCCTCTTTAGATTACTCTAACTCTCTCTTACTCTGAGCTTTCTTTGAGAGATTTCACAACACACTGTCCTTGGTACTTTGCTCAGTCATGTTTGTGCACTCGTCTCTGCTCTATCTCTCCCTGCTATGACCTTACTAAACATTTCTTTGTTCGCAGACAGAACAATCTGCTGCCAGGTTTGTGCGAAAACCTCTAGTCCAGGCTTGTCTCCTGGTCCAGCTAAAATCTGTCTGTCCTTCTGACACATCTTTGATTAGGAGCTGGGCCTAAAGCCATCCACTCTACCTCTGTTCTGGTTATGTAGGCAGTATCAGCTTTCTGATCATCACCTGGGCCTATAATCTGGGTGCCATTTTTGAATAGGTGCGATTGAAAGGCCTTAATGAGATCTTTATCTAAATATTTCAGATTCTTTTTTCATAGCAACTCTAATTTACGTTCTTTCCTTGTCCCTAAAGCTAGAACTCTCCAGGTCCTCCTCATCTCATCTCATCTCATTTTTCAGTTACTGCAGCATCATTTCCTCTGACCCCTTTTATATGCTTCCAGAATGATCTGCAAAGATATAAATATAATGTTTGCATTCTTAATATATCCGGTCACTATCTCTTTCTTCCCTGTTCATGAAAAATAGATTGTTTATCTTTGTATCATACACTTCTGTTTTCTGCTGAGTTGTTTGGCTCTCAATGGCAACTGCTTCTGCACATGCACTTAATGATCCAGTGAGTACATTTTGACCTTTACCCCATGCTGCCCCTTCTGTTTAGAAAGAATTTTCTATGTGTCTTCTTTCTATATGTGTATTGGAAAATATTTTCTTTTTTTTTTTTCTTCTGAATTTCTTTTGTGGATTTGTGCAAGAATTTTGACAATGTATAGGTGATGTTCTAAGATCACTTACCGTAATAAGTCAACAGTGCTATCTTTGTGGTTTGTCTGTAGGATTTTTGTATTTCCTTGCCAACCTTGGGTTATAAGGGACAGTTTCTTTATTCTGGTCAAAGTTAAATGTGTTAGACTTTGATTTCTAAGCAATATTGTGATACAGATAAGTAACGAAAAGGTGCACCAGTGTCTATGTTTATAAAGGGGGGCAAAAATAATAAGGCAATCTGAAAATTGTAAGGTGTGCCTGAATGATGAAAGTCCTTGTCAGCAGCTACTCACAGCCCTCCGAAAAATGGGACAAGAGTAGTAGGTACAAGTAGGACAAGAATTTGAAGGTAAAGTGGAAGCATACTTTGCATTGCACTGAGGCTGATCTACCTGCAGGTGAGATCAACTATCAGATGTGTAGGAGACTAAATTGAGGGAAAGTGGTACAATGTATAATGTCAGATAAATGTGTGAACACAAATGAGTCACCTAGGACTGGGTGCTAGTAAGTAGAAAACACTCCTGGAAGGGGGAAAAGTTAGGGAAATAGTAAGAAAGTTGATAGGAAGCTGACATCTTGTAAAGAGGCAGGGAGGGCAAAAATCACATGGGATCACAGCAGTCCAGAGGAGACTAGGGATTAAGCAGAGTCATCAGAGTGTTTTATTGCAGCTCTTGTTCACCTTTCTGTAATAAATTGGTTTTTGGCTTCCTGACAAGTCACAGTCAAACAGGAAGGGTGATGTAATATGTGTTTTCTAGTGATTTGTGCTGTTTTTCCCCCCAAGGAGCAAGAATTTACCCATCTAGAAAAAGTAAAGTTAATTGTGTAGGATGATTCATGAGGGAAGCTGAAGATGATACGTAATGTTTATATAAAGATTTCCTCAGTGTTGTATACTTACCTGTATTGCTGTGTATGCTTGGTTTCTTCAGTTGTATTTATTTCTTTATGTAGTTGCATCTAAGTCATTGTAAATTGAAGTAGGAAATAAACCTTATCTACAGACAGTAATGTAAGCATAGACTTAGTGGTATTTGACTTGAACTTTATATAAATGGAAATATCACATTGTGAATTATATTTACTATTAAACATTTACTTAAAAAAGAATGCGTTCTGAGTAGGTGTGAATTGTTATTAGCCCTTAAAAAGAAGAAATGTGAAACTCATGTCTGTGTAGGGGTAAAAATGCTGGTTTGGTGTTAAAATGACACTTTCTTGATTAAATACAAGCTTTCAAAATGGATCAAACTTGAGTGGGCCACATGCTGAATTATTGCCTTTTTGGACTTGAAAACTATGCTTAATCCTTTGAGGTAAGAAAGAAGATGAGAAAGTGCTGTAGGAGTTGATATCCATATAAACTGTCTTTGGACAGTGAGGCAGATGATTTGTAATATTTGAAGAGCATAGAGGTTGTGTGAGGTAAGTATTCAGTAGAATTTAATACTTGGCTTTAGTGAGGCAAAAGATGTAATTTAGTAAGAATTATTGTCAAAATTATTGTCATGACTTATGTCAAACAAAGCTGTTAATTTTCAAGAGCCAGAAACAGTCACTGAAGGCAGGAAAGCATCCTTCACTTTTGGCACTGTGGAACTGAGACTCCCCATAAAGATTTTACTTCTTTCTCTGAGATATCCAGAATGGGATTATGTCAAAATAAGACTCCAGCTATGTTAGATGCTTGGATTGATCTTTGATAGTATTTTTTGTTCCTTCACTTTAATCACAAGAGGCAAGAAAAGTTCTAAACAACCTTTTATCTTCCCTTACCACCATTTTGTTGCTTGATAACTTCATTCCTATATTGCAAAATGACAGGATACTCTCCATAACTTGTTTTACCTTAATTTTAAGTTCTGTATTAAAAGTTAGACATAGCAAAATTGAAAACTTTAGAAACTTCTCAAATTATGATAGATTTAGTTGGGTTGACTTTGAGATTCTTACACTGTAATGTAATAACTGATTACATAGGGCAGTTTTGCTGTACGTTGAAGTACCCTGTGTGTTGATCCATCTACAGGTTCATGTTCTCCATAAGTAGTTTCTATACTGAGAAGTACTGCTGTAATTAATAATTACGGAAGTGTTTGCTAATATATGGACATTTATTCTTTTGTTTGTTTACTACAGGCTTTAATGGGGAAAGGTAGAGGTGTTATTTGCAAAGTGCCAGTAATATTTGAATTGCAAATGAAGTATCTCAGAAGTTTAAGAGAAGTTTAAACTTGTGAGCTGGCAAGCATTCTAGAATATAAGGCTGAAACTCCATCTCAGTTTTCTTTTATCTTTGTGAAAGTGCAAATTAATTATGGAGTCA
>NW_010100724.1:13710-14108 GCF_000699245.1 Pterocles gutturalis | reverse complement strand
AGGGTAAATATAACCCCCATTTTTAAGAACGGAAAAAAGGAAGACCTGGGGAACTGCAGACTAGTCAGTCTTACCTCTGTGCCCAGCAAGACCATGGAGCAGATCCTCCTGTAAATTCTGCTGAAGCACATGGAAAATAAGGAGGTGACTGGTGGCAGCCAACATGGCTTCGCCAAGAGAATATCATGCCTGACAAATTTAGTGGCCTTCTATGATGGGACTACAGCATTGGTGGATAAGGGAAGAGCAACTGACATCATCTCCCTGGACTTGTGCAAAGCATTCGACACTGTCCCACATTACATTCTTAGCTCTAAATTGGAGAGACGTAGATTTGACAGTTGGACTACTTGCTGGATAAGGAACTGGCTGGATGGTTGCACTCAGAGAATTTTGGT
>NW_010100724.1:7601-13327 GCF_000699245.1 Pterocles gutturalis | reverse complement strand
TATGCGCGCTTGCAGCCCAGAAGGCCAACTGGATCCTGGGCTTCATTGAGAGAAGTGTGGCCAGCAGTTTGAGAGAAGTGATTCTCCCCCTCTACTCTGCTCTTGTGAGACCCCCGCCTGGGGGGTCCAGCTCTGGGCCCCCCAAACGCAAGAAGAACATTGAGCTGTTGGAGCAGGTCCAGAGGGGGGCCATGAAGATGATCAGAGGGCTGGAACACCTCCTGTATGAGGACAGGCTGAGAGAGTTGGGGTTGTTCAGCCTAGAGAAGGGAAGGCTCTAGGGAAACCTTATAGCAGCCTTTCAGTACTTTAGGCCTACAGGAGAGATGGGGAGGCACTCTTGGTCAGGGAGTGTAGTTGATAGGACAAGGTACAATGGTTTTAAGCTGAAAGAGGGTAGATTTAGACTGGATATTAGGAGGAAGTTTTTTACTGTGAGGGTGGTGAGGCACTGGAACAGGTTGCCCAGGGAAGCTGTGGGTGCCCCATCCTTGGAGGTGTTCAAGGCCAGGCTGGATGAGGCTTTGAGCAACCTGGTCTAGTGGAGGGTGTCCCTGCCTATGGCAGGGGGGTTGGAACTAGATGATCTCTAAGGCCCTTTCCAACCCAAACCATTCTATGATTCTATAATTATGTCATTCTGTAATGCAACCAGATTGATTCAATGTCACGGTTTAAGGCCACGCACTAACACCATGCAGCCTCTCACTCACTCTTCTCTTCCAATGACATGGGGAGAAGAATTGGGAGAACAAAAGGTAAAAATCTTATGAGCTGAGGCAAGGGCAGGGAGGGTTCACTCACTCATCACAGGCAAGAAACAGACTTGATTTGGGGAAAACACAAAAACAATTAATTTGTTTACTATCAAACACAGAGCAAGATAATGAGAAAGAGAACTACATCTTAAAAAGGCACCTCTCCCCCACCCCTCCCTTCTTCCTGGGCCCAAAGGCTTTGTTCCTGATTTCTCTATCTTCTCCCCCACGGCAGCGCAGGGGGCAGGGAATGGGGATTGCAGTCAGTCCATCACGTGTTGTATCTGCTTCTCCTTCCTCCTCAGGGGAGGACTGCTCAGCATCTTCCCTGCTCCATTGCGGGGTCCCTCTCACGGGAGAGTCCTTCACAGACTGCTCCAATGTGAGTCCTCACCACGGGCTGCAGTTCTCCACTGACTGCTCCAGCGTGGGTCCCTTCCATGGAGTCACAGCCTCCTTTGGGTGCAGTCACCTCCTCCAGTGTGGGGTCCTCTATGGGCTACAGGGCGGTATCTGCTCCAGCGTTAAATCTCTATGAATTATCAAATGATAGGGACTGTGTGGGCGGGCGCAGCCGCCTCTTCCTGCCTGGGGTCTTCCATAGGCTGCAGGGGAATCTCTCCTCGGGCACCTCCTCCCTCTCCTTTCTCTTCACTGACCTTTGTGTCTGTGTAATTGTCTCTCTCACACGCTGCTCATCTCTGTGCCCTAGGTTCTTCTGCTGGCTCCTGAGAAGCTCCCAGCTTCCTCCTAGAGGGGGCTGTGCTGGGTTGGCTGGGCCATAGTGGGGGCTGGGCAGGCAGCTGGCCAGACAGACTGGCCGGCTGGGCCCTGCCCGGGGCTGCGCTGCCACTCCCTGTGCTGTGCCCCCTCTTCAATTCACAGAGGCACTGGCTGGTTTGGCCTTGGCCAGAGGCAGGTCCAGCTTGGAGCTGGGGCAACGTCCAGGAGTTTCTCACAGGGACCGTCTCAGTAGTCCCCTCCCTTGCTAGTAGAACAGACTTGGAGCTGGGGGAGCTTCCAGCAGTTACCTACAGGAGCCATCACTGTGGCCCTTCCTGAGCTACCAGAAAACCCACCGCACAAAACCACAACACTCAGTGTATGTATTCCAGATAGTACTTGAAATCTCAGTGTTTTTTAACAGCACTAGTCAGTTTTTCACTACTTAATCTGTTTTCTTACATGGACTTGTTCTTGAACTGTGTTTTGAAGTTTCATATCATTTGCCCTTCTCTTGCACTGATGTTTTAATAAAAATATCTTTATGGAGGTTAATTCTTGTTTTGGTGTTTAGTATGTCGAAGATTGTTCTATTATGATAATCTGTTATGTACACTGTAGTGGGATACATAAGTATTTGTAATGTAAGTAGTATTACATTTCTTAATGTAAGAATTTTAGTTTATTATGGATGAAGTTCATTCTCTTCACATCTAAAGAAAGAAAAATGGATTATGGAGAACTGATGTGTTCTCTGTTCCAAAGCTTGGATGGACACAGGACTGTGAGGTCTATGTGGCTTAACGTATGAGCATATATGCAATCTTTCCTACATTGTTTTAAGAACATGATTCTGAGGCTTTTGAGATTTTTAGAGCTAGCAAGTAATCACAATAATGGTCTTCTCTTCAGAGAGTGAATATTACCCTGATGATTTTACTGACGCACTTGGGGAGGAAGGTGAATATGATCAGCTGGTTCAGTACTTGCAGGAAAAGCTAATTAAACTTTTTAATCCTACCTTTGAGGCATGTATTGGAAAGCTCAAAAATACCATGGGTTTTGAAGAGAGAGGTTTTGCTTGCTGTCAGTTACAGTTCTCTCTGCTGCAGTTTGTAAAATATGAGACTAGTTTTTGCCAGGATAGGGTATAATCTTTGATATTTGATTAAAAGTTTAAAAACCTTTGTCTCAGAGGTACTTTGGGCAAACTTTTATGTGGGGCCTAGCATGTTATGTAAATTTAACTGATATTTCTGTGAAAGTTTTGCAACTTGAGAGGCTCAGACAATCACTACCTTGGTTTTATTTCTTTTTTAGCCGCTTGGCTGTGAATATCTGTGGCCAGTTACTTTTCATGACTTAGAGCCTCCTAGGCTTCATGTAGTTTTACAAAGATTGTAGCTGATGGCCATCAGTCTAATTCCATGCCACGTTCATCACTGTTGTACTTGATTTTCTTCCTTTTGCTGCTGTTCTGTTTCCCTTGCTGATGTTATTCCTGTGTTCTTTGCAGTCTGGAACTGGGTTTGTTGCTGTTCTTTTGCTTTGGGTTTTTTGTTCGGTTTGTTGTTCGGTTGTTTCTGTTTTTCCAGGGAGACAGTTTCCAGGTTTTACAAGTTTTTGTAGCCTGTCATCTTGTTCCACTTGTGCCAGTTTCCTTTGTTGTTCTTCTCTGGGCTGCACTGCTTAGTTGCTTTGTAGTGGTTTTGAACTTTTAAATAAAGTCTTAAAATAAAAAACATAGTTTTTGAGCATCACTTAAGCTTTTTAAGACTAAATCGGAACTGGTCTGTCCCAAGTGGTACTCACCTGTCAATTAGCTGACACACTAACAAACGTATTTCCAAGATGACAAGATTGAGCTTTCTTGTAATGTGGTGTTGTTTAGATCTGAGACAGGATCTGACAGAGTGTACTCTTACACAGCTACTCGGATCCTTGATTTGTAGTGTAAACACTATACAGTGTTAATGCAACACTTATTTTGTATAATTTGATAGACTGTTTATAATAAGTAAACTGTCTTGCCTGTTGAAGTAATCAATGAAATAGTTACATGCACATGAGAATTCATTATGTTATTTGAAAACTAATTTCTGAATGTTAATATGAAAAGCAGATGATGCCATAGTTGTGTCTGGCACCATGAAGTGACGGTATCACTAGTCGCAGGTTGATGCAGATTGACTCTCAGCTGAATAGTCGCCCAAGCCATGGGTAGCTTAAGACAATAGTTTTCTTGATAGCTGTTTTGTATGACAAATGCACTTTTCTTTATAAATGCCAGATCCTCCTTTTAGTCTTGTGTAATGATTTGTCTCCCAAACTATTGGGAAGAATGAAATAGTTCTGACTATGTGGACTTTCATTCTCTTCCTGTAGAGCAGCTGTATTTTCTATACTGTCTTGGTATGCTAGACCCTTTATAAGAAATAATTGTATCTGTAATTCTATTACTGTGCTGTAATTGTGTCTTAGTAATCAGCTAGAAAATCAGCTGGCTGATAATTAGAAACTTTTTAATTATTTTACTGTTAACATCAGGTTGTATGCACAGAATTGTCATTCGGTCGGTACGTACATGCAAACCTATTTCTCCCAAAAAAGATTCATACTAATGGATGTTGTGTCTCCTGACAGAGAGCTTGCTAAATTCTATTCTAGTGCTCTTCTCTCCAAAAGCATAGTTGCTTCCAAGTTTTATCATGTCATGACAGCAAATGCAGAGGTATGGCATCTGTGTTTCCTGTAATTCATTTTTTTTTTTAATAATTTAATTGTCTTAAAGTTTGGTCAACATAGCTGACATGGACATCTCTCCACAACTCTGAGTTAAACATGTTGACTCTCAGGAATAAAGAAGATCTTATGGCTTCTATGTTTTTGGGAGAGAGTGTTTCTTGTAACATCAAAGTAATGCTTCAGTTGAGATAATTACAGAAGTTTAGTAGTTGTCTGGGAAGTAATTATCCATTAACTATGGTCATAATTAGTGGTACCAGTGAGATTTTTCATCACATGGTCGGTCATTGATGCTATCTCTCTAAGCTGTTGTGTCTTATTGAAAAGAGGGGGTGAGAGGGTCTTTAAAACCCATTATAGAATTTGTGAAACTATTAATAAAACACTCCTAGTTTTAAAGTATCTGTTCTGTAAATGAGCTATAGCCTGGAAGTACTATATATAAAGCCAAAAAAGCAGCTATCCCAAAAAAGCTAACAGTCTGAGTACATGAGAACTAAAGGGGATGAGAGGGACAGGTCATCTCCATGTCTCAGACGTGCAGAGGTGGTAAGTAGTATGCGCTAGCTGTACTGACCACGTGCTAAAAACCGTGAGGACAGGAAAGTTTAGGGTTTGCAATATGACTTAAGTCTGAAATGATTTTATTCTAACAAAAGTCACAATGTATGAGGAGAAAAGCCTGTTAAATGGTTTATTCTCCTGTTGTCTATGTATATACATTCAAACAAATTAGTTCAGGGAAGTAATACTAATTTTTTTTTTTTTGAAGGTAAGAATCATAGATACTTTGGGAAGCTTTCAATAACGTACTTCTGTAGTTGTCCATATATAGTGTTTTGTAAACCATAATTAAGATGCAAGCTAGAACACATATTGCCCCAGATTCACAGAAGCCAACCTTACTCTCTGCTTTGACACAGAGCAGATGGCTTGTTATAATGTAGTGGTTGATGCAGTAAGAACTGAGAGCCTTGACTGGTGTTCCTTATAATTGCTACTGATTAACAGCCTGTAATGCCTTCAAGAAAGCATCGCTATTCTCCACTCCTGCTAAGGGTTTAGTGAGATCCCAGACCAAGATGATACTTAGGCTTAGAAAATGCCTCAGTGTCAACTGAATCTTAAATGTGTGCTTTTTATAGATATATTCGTATATAGGTAGATTTTTCTAGAGGGTTGGAATGAAGCTTTTTAAATGTAATTTGATGCTTTGTGTGTAGATTCTGGGCATACAACACAAATGAAGGAAGGAAAAAGATATGAAATGTGTACTCTTTAAAAAGCTTTTCTTATTTTTTTTCTCCTCACTAAAATCTAATTTTCCTTGAGGAAATATCTTTTTGTGCATCAAAAAGGTTAGGGTAGAACTTACCATGACTTCATGGCACTTTGCCAGGCAGATGTAGTCTGCTTTGGAAGTGCTTGACTACTGTGGTAGCAAGTACTTCACAAAACTTTGTGGCAGACATACAGGGTTACTGCATCAGGAACTATATC
>NW_010100724.1:1735-7570 GCF_000699245.1 Pterocles gutturalis | reverse complement strand
TTCAGCAGTAAGCTGAAAACTGGTAAATTGTATGTTTCTGACTCTGTAGAAGGATTAACAATACTGGAGAAGGAGGAGGCCAACGTGAACGGACAGCTTTAACTGTTTTAGTCACTAGTAGATAGTCTGGACACTCTAGTGCTCTTCATGATGGAAATAGGATAAGAATTACTACTAGACTGCCAGCTGGTTGGGAGAACACAAGCACTTGAAAAGCATGCAGTAACAGAAAGGTGGATAAGCTGTGCCTTTTAGTATTCAACAGTGAATGCAGAACACAGTAAATAACTGGATCAGACCTTATTTGTGATATCACTCCATTAACTTCAGTCAGTTGACTTCAGCAAGCTTAACTTGGGATGAATTAGTGCTGTAATGTTTAAATAGAACAAAAACATGTAAGCTTTATATAAACATGTCTTACATTTTTGTTGAGCATTAAGGACAACTCATTGAGGAAGGAAAAAATGGAAGGTAATGAGTGTTCATTATACTATTTTGAGGAGTACAGGCGGAGGTCAAAGTCAAGCTGTTTGTTCTTGAAGAGTTGTGTTCTGAATAAATTAGCATCAGTACCACTATCCTTATCTTGTATCACATAATTTGGTGTTTTCTCTGGGCTATTTTAGGAGGAAAACAACTAGAAAAGGATGTGTTCTCATTCATATCCGAGTTGCTTGCTTTTGCTAGGGTAAATGAGATCTGTGGTCATTGAAACATCCATTTTGATTAAAATTTAACTATCTTTTGCATCAGAGACAAAAATACATAATGCCCTGTCTCTTGCCTTTAATTATCACAGCTCAGTGATTTAGATAGTGCTTTGGAATGGCAAAAGTTTGGCTGACTGCCATGATACACAGTAAGCCCAGAGAAGCTAGGAATCAGTAGCTAACAATAAAAATTTAATTTTATGGTATTTCCGCCCAAGTGAACTGAAATACATTTCTAAGTCAAGGTGCAACTCTTTGCCTCTTTCAAGTTTTAAAAGATATTTAAGACTTTTTTCTATTTTGTTTTTGATACTCTCTCTCAAGGCTTGAAAAATTTAATACTTTTGTGCTGACCAAGATACAGAATTATAGGAGGTGAAGGACCTCTCAGCAGAGTCCCAAAATTACTCTGGAGCGAAAGGCTGCAAAGTTACCTCCTGTTGCTGACATTTCCATTGGGATGTAGGTCCTGAAAAATCTTAGGGAAGTATTTTTTATTCATACGATGTTCTTGTTAATGACGTAGACCTGATATGTGGAGACTTTCAGGGGACCACATTACTCTTTATTTGTCTTTAGGGAGTGGCTTTTTTCCTAGAATTTTTCAAGCCGTGTCTAGTTTAAATGGTGAATAGTATTTATATTAGCTATACTCATCTACTTTGTTGCAGTGTGTTTTTTGTACTGCACAGTAAACTGCATTAAAACCGTATAATGCAACAGTTATTGCAAGAGAAAATAAGAGAAGACAAAAATGGGTTCAGAAGGTTGTTTCCTTGCTCTTCCATTATTTCTCTTCTACTCCAAATCAGGCTATTTTTGTACTTGGTTGTCTCTGTCCCTTTTTTGGGGCCTGAGGAGTAGCACATTTTAAAAATAGACTTTGTATTGGAGATGAATTTGTTTCTGAGGAAAGGTATCATCTAATGAATCTTTTTGCTCTCATAGGAATCAAGGGGTGACCTTTCATTTCCAAGAAAGCCACTTTCCAAAAAAAAAGAAAATTCAAAAAAATTTTTTTTCTTTGTAAATAAATGCTTTTTTTCCTTATTTAAAGATTTTTCAATGAATTTTCTAAATTGGCTGGTTACTTTTGTCTTTTTAGTGAGAATTGAAAAATGAATAAATATATACCAACTTTGAAGTGATCCTTAATTGCTGTTCCTGTCTCACATGGTAGAAAGTGGGAGCAGGGGGAAGAGCAATTGGACTTCTGCAACGAAGATTAACTCAGAAATGCTGAGAGCCCAATACATGTTTAATATGTTTAAATAACTTAAAATGAGAAGTCACTTTTTAAAACTCAATTTCAAAAAAAACCAAAGAAACAAACAAACCCCACTTGTCTCTCCTGAAAATTAACATATGGAACTAGATTATATCCATGACCATGCGGTGCTTGCAGTTATCATTGTTTTGATTGACTCCAGTTACTAGCAGCTTCCTTGAAATGTCCTTTTTTTCCTGTATTTTTAATGTTTTCTTTGTATTTACTTTTTTTTTTTTTTTTTCCTCACTGAGCTTTGTTTCTGCTCAAATTGAAGCTGATGTCTGTTTTCATCCAGGCTATAACTCAAGGATTGCTTTCAGCTTTATCTATGGTCTCACTGACCTATTCTGGTTATAAAATTGTAATACCTCCACGTCTAGGTGCATTGTACATGGTTTTTGAAATTTCCATGATACAGCAGGAAACTCAGTGTTCTGCCTCTGTTTTCTCAGTGTGCATGAACAGAGTGTTCAATATACTCTTCCCTGACCATCATTACTTTTTCTTTATTCTTTGTAGCCATGGACCAGCTGCATCTGAAACTTCTAGGAATGTGGGTTGAATCAAATTGAGCCCCATAAAGTTGGTTAAAGATAGGAGAAAATAATAATTGATTGGGGATTAAGAAGGGGTGGAGGGTATTTGTCTGCCCTTTGAACTGGGAAAAAAGCGGCTGTGTGTGGAACCAGTTCCTTGGAACTGTATTTTCTCCTTTTCTTAGAAGCAGCAGTAGTATTCATTTTCAAATCTGAGAAGTTAGGCATTTCACAATGTAAGTGTTCACAAACTTGCATCTCTTTTTGAAAGATGATGTTGAACTGTCCTAAATAATATTTTAAAATATTGTGTAAATACTCCCTTTATAGAATATATTAGAATAAATGTTGAGTTAGATTTTATCATATTTGTGTAGTGAACTTCTAAGCTTTAAATACCAACTGATATGAAAAGGTGAAAACAAGGTGATGAGCTTATCCAAGGACAGCTCTAGAGAAGAGATGGAAGGATGGTAACACAGATGGTACATGCTGATTTCACTTTTAAATTCTGGACTCAAATGTTGGGATACGTGTCATTAGAAGGTATTTTTAGGGAGATAGAGGTTGAAAATATAGAAACAGATACCTTCTTCTGTCTCCTAATCATGCTCTTTCCCACTTCAGAAAGAAAACCTGGAATGCTTTTCTCTACTGTTACTGTGTGTGCTGCAGAAGTCACACAAAAGCCTGTGTGTGTTGCTGCTTAACAACTAACTCCATGTGCTACAGGCCAGGGACCCCCAGGATATGTCGCTTCAGAATGGGCCAGTTCCAGTTTCACTGGGAGTCCGGCCTGAGAGATGAAGCTCTAAAAGACCAGAGTTATCAGACCACCTCACTGTGGTCATGCTTATCAGAACTAACCACTTCAGTCCACAAATGGGAGCTTCTCATGTGTGCATTGACATTTGATGCAGTTTTATTATTATTTCCACTGTTGTGTTTTGAAATGACTGATTCAGCTTGGTATACTGATTTCTAAAATGATCTCTACCAAAATTTTGTGTTAATCTGAGGATATCAGTTTCTCTGTTTCGTGTTTTAGTCACTATTTCAAAGTGAAAATACACTTAGTCCAACACTGGGTTGAAAGGATGAACTTTGAAAATAGCAAGCGTGAATGCTACGGGGTTAAGTCTGCCATTTTTGCTGCCTATTTGTATTAAAGCGCAATTTGAAAACATGGCCTTCTGTATGTTGTAATTTACACATGAAAATTGTGATGGACTTCTGTCATAACATAAGGGAAATTTATTTTGCATATGCAGGGTGAAACTGCCCTGTCTCTGGCTAATGAGTAATCAGCGTAGGTCTTTCTCTGAATCTTTCCTGTCAGAGTGGATTCATATGGGGGCCAGCAGGAGACAGGTTAATTCTGAACCCTACAATTACAGCATGCACCTGGGATCCAGTAGACAAAATGTCATTTGAGCTGAGAAGACCAGATACTTGACTACTTATGGTATTACAGGTAATGGAGTACCTCCATTATCTCGTGCTGCTGGGAGAGAATTCATTCCTGGGTGGTCATTTGCAGCTCTTATTTCATCAAATTATTGAAAATTCTTTTACTGATAGAATCAGTGTGTTTCAAAAAACGGTTATTCTGGTTTTATTTTCTTATTAAAATTGATTTTCAGTGAAAATTCTTAACTAGCTCCAGCTGACAGTTTGGTGTGTTGTGTTCACTTCACCCCAGTCCAAAAAAAAAAAAAAAAAAGAGGCAAAACCAACCTTGTCCCAGGAATGCTAGCAGTCAGGATAGTAAAGGTGACAGTACATAAACTCCACTGGAATCCATTGTGTTCCTCTGGTTATTCATTATAGTGTCTGTATTAATTTAATTTGAAGAACAATGTTTCCTAGATATTTCTTCTTAAAAGATAGCCCTGGAACTCGCAGGAGGATATTGAAGAATATATTGCCATTGTTTCTGTGTTATTTGAAATGAAGTGAGGGAATGGATGAAGTGTGACCAAGCACTATGATTTTAAGTTCAAGAATGTCCAGGTTTCCATAGAAACAGCTAGCTCTATCGTAGCTACCGAGTTAAAAACTTATAGGATTTTGCTTTTTCCTCCTCTAAATCAAATTTTATTATGCTTCATTTTGGTTGTCTCTTTCCCATCACTTCAAACTTCTCTGAAATTCGCTAACTTAGTTTTTATCAGTGCAAAGTTGTTTTAGCCGTTCCTTGTTTGAAGAAAGCAGTTGCACAATAAAAATGTATTTGTTTCTCTTTGTAGTCATCTAAAGATGAGTATGTCATTGGAACTGGCAATGAAGTTTACCTTAATCTTGAATAGGTGATGTGGAGTGCTGTCACACTGTCATGGTGTCATGTTGGGGTTGCCCTACTTCCACAGGTGGCATGGTTTGGAATTAGTGACGCAGATCTGTCAGCCAGCTGGCAATGAAACTTAAGAGCTTTGTTCAGTAATGTTGACAACTTATGTAACTTTTTATGTCCCATGTCTGGGGTGTTTTTTTTCGTGATGTGAAGTAAATTTATTATAGGTGCAAGGTGCTGTAAGGGTAGATCAAAGCTCTTTTGTGTACCTAAAGCTAAATGGAGGGGTTCTGAGTGCTGCCAAATGCAAATTGTAGGTGTTCAGTTGAGGAAGTGTAGTTAAGTTGCCTGTGTTCCCTATAAAGTATCTGATGAAAAAGGGGGTCTAGAAAGAACAGTTTTCAATAAGTTTTATTTATTTATTTATTTATTTTACCAAGTGACTCTTGAACAAGAGTCCAGAATCAAAGATCTCTTCTCTCTCCTGAGAGTGCATCACTGGGCTACAAATTCGTACTTCTTGCTCACTGGTTTTCTTACCGTATGCACCTGCATCTCAGTCTGTCTACCAGCTAGTTTCTTGTCCAAGAAGGACCTAATATTATTATTCTAGATGTGTCTCTAAAATTCCCAGAAAGCTCTGGAAATCTTCAGAAGGCTTCTGGGGAAAATGACATTAGATCCAATGATCATAAGCTGATACAGTTAAAATCAAATGGAAGAATAAACAAAGTAGGAGTGTACATAAAGGCTCTGTATTTCAAGGGGGCAGATGCTGATTAAAGTGTACTGGGTTAGTATAAAGAGCATATCTGAAAAATTTGCATGCTTGGTATTTCTTCCGGTTGAAGACATTAAAGGTATAAAATATCTGCATGCTAAATGAGTGAAAGGATGTAGAGTGAGGAAGGAATAACCACCTCAAGAAGGTTATTGAGAAGGAGCAGTGAAAAAATAATGGAATAAAATTCACAATGTATATTTACCTGGGTTAGATTATGATGGATTCATTAGCCAGTTTTC
>NW_010100724.1:0-1713 GCF_000699245.1 Pterocles gutturalis | reverse complement strand
GTGTTTTTCAGATAAGGGAACTGCAGAAGAGGTGCAATCTATCTGGAATTCAGTTGATGTTGTGAAGGAAAGCATTGGCTTGGGAAGGCAGGGTTTTTACAGCATCAGTGGACAAAGGAAGAGCAACTGATGTCATCTACCTGGACTTCTGCAAAGCATTTGACTGTCTAGTGTGACATCCTGGTGGCCAAATTGGAAACATATGGATTTGATGGATGGATCACCCGCTGGATAAGGAGTTGGCTGGATGGTCACACACAGAGTGTTGTTGTCAGTGGCTCAATGTCCAAATGGAGACCGGTGAAGAGTGGTGTTCCTCAGGGATTGGTACTGGGACTGGTGCTATTTAACATCTTTGTTGGTGACATGGACAGCAGGATTGAGTGCACCCTCAGCAAGTTTGCTGACAACACCAAACTGTGTGGTGCAATCAATGTGCTAGAGGGAAGGGATGCCATCCAGAGGGACGTGGACAGGCTTGAGAGGTGGGCCTGTGCAAACCTAATGAAGTTTATCAGGGCCAAGTGCAAGGTCCTGGGTCGAGGCAATCCCAAGCACAAATACAGGCTGGGCAGAGAATGGCTTGAGAGCAGCCCTGAGGAGAAGGATTTGGGGGTGTCGGTAGATGAAAAACTGAACATGAGCTGGCAACGTGCACAACGTGGAGAAGGCCAACTGGATCCTGGGCCGCATCAAGAGAAGCGTGGCCAGCAGGTCGAGGGAGGTGATTGTGCCCCTCTACTCTGCTCTCGTGAGACCCCGCCTGGAGTACTGTGTCCAGCTCTGGACCCCCCAATGCAAGAAGGACACTGAGCTGTTGGAGCAGGTCCAGAGGAGGGCCACGAAGATGATCAGAGGGCTGGAACACCTCCCCTATGAGGACAGGCAGAGAGAGTTGGGCTTGTTCAGCCTAGAGAAGAGAAGGCTCTGGGGAGACTTTTTAGCAGCCTTTCAGTACCTGAAGGGGGCCTACAGGAAAGCTGTGGAGGGATTTTTTACAAGGGTGTGTAGCGACAGGATCAGGGGTAATGGATTTAAACTGGAAGAGGGCAGATTTAGACTAGATACTAGGAAGAAATGTTTCCCTGTGGGGGTGGTGAGGCATTGGAACAGGTTGCCCAGAGAAGTTGTGGATGCCTCGTCCCTGGAAGGGTTTGAGGCCAGGCTGGATGAGGCTTTTAGCAACCTGGTCTAGTGGGGGGGGTCCCTGCCAGCGGCAGAGGGGTTGGAACTAGATGATCTCTAAGGTCCCTTCCAGCCCAAACCATTCTATAATTTTGTGATAGAGTCTGACTTGGGTGGAGAAGACTGTAAGATAGAGTGTTCAGTGTGGCTGGCGGTTATACCTAGCGGAATTCTTTAAAGATTAATTTGGGGACCAGCTGTCTTTCTGATGTTTTCATTTATGCCACTGACACAAGGAAAGTCACTATGCTGATAAAATGTGTTGATAATGAAAAATTAGAGACACCAATAGTATGGAAGAAGATTATGGTGTTTTATGGAAAAGATTGGATTATCTCAAAGACTGAATTAACAGGAACAAAAGAAATTGCATTAATATAAAAAATATCTTGTACTAAAAGGAATATTTTGTAATGCAAGTGTTCCCAAACAGCAGCCGAATACCACGCAGCCACTCACTCACACTCCCCCTGTCCCCAGGGAATGGGGGAGAGAATTGAAGGAGTAAAGGGAAAGGAGACTCATGGG
>NW_010100723.1:0-7616 GCF_000699245.1 Pterocles gutturalis | reverse complement strand
TGCTAGTGAGTCCTGTCCTCTCACCTCTTTTTTAGGCTCTCTCCAGCTGCTGCCCTTGACCTGTAGTTCCTGATTTTGGCACCAGTAGTAGTAGCATATTTTTCCTCCTGTGGGTAAGAGTAAATTTCTCTTCTGTCCAGGCTTTGCTATAATCAGGGATGACTCTTAGCAACTTCCTTCTATCTACAGTCTATAAAAAAGAAAAAAAATTGTGTTAGAAGAAAAAAAAAAACCAAAAAACCCTTCATGAATCATAGAGCTGATAATGATGTGGTAACATTAACTATCCAAAACATTTGTTGAAAGCCAACCTTTTTGGCTACAGAGCATAACTTTTCAGTAAATTTATTACTGGTTAAGATGAAAATTTATGACATACATCCATTTAAGATGGATGAAAAATTACCACATATATACTTAGTCTTTCTTTATAATTTCTGCAGCAGTTTTTAGTTGAGAAGCATTGGCTGACGTGAGGCACGTTAACCTCTTTGCGTGCCAACTGGGTTACACAGTGCTTGTGAAATGCAGTTGACTTAAAAAAAAAAAGTGTCAAAAAAAGCAGTAGGAAATGTAAGATATTTTTAAGGCTTCCTGCCACCTCTTCCTTCCAACATGAAGCACAAGGTTTTTTCTTTTTTTACCCAGAGAGCAGCCTCCTTGACTTCGATAGCTCAATTTTCAGAGCACCTGCATCAGCTTTCGCAGCAGCATAGCGTGGGACTGCAGCGCCCGTGTCAAGAAACGGGCTTTGGGCTGAGTTCTAGTTTACTGACTTAGGGGCTTTGTGGATAAAAGTCATCAGGCCGCTTAAACATGAAGCACTTTTTCATTTGCGTTAGAGAGTTTTGCATCCCAAATACTGTCTGTGTTAACCTTGGAGTTTGTGTTAGTATTGCCCCATAGTTTCTCATGAATACATATTCTACTAGTCAGGAGAAGCTGCTTTTCAGACCTTTGCTTCCTAACACAGGCTTTCTTGTTTGCAGAGCAGCCTAGATGATGCTGAAAGTTAAAATCATTTTATGCTTAACTGGACAAGAGTTTTTCCCATCTACGACCAACAAAATGTTTTGCTGAGTTCTGAAAAACAAGCAGAAGGAAAATATACACAACATGTCAGTGTGTCATTTGTGTACAAGTCTCTGGGCATTTATCCTCTTATTGGAAAGACATTTTTCCTCTGGTCCACTGAAATGGAAGGAAATAGTATTTTAATTTTAGGACTGGACTAAAATGTAAACATTGTACTTCCAAATGTTAGATTTCTGATATACACATTGTTATAAGGTGTTAATTTGCTATGCCAGTGTTCAAGTAAGGGAGCAAAACCACCGTGGATGAACAGGCAAGTGAGTGCATCCTGCCCAGTAATGATATTCTGTAAATCACCTTGAAAATAACCCAATGGACCTGTGATATCCAAACAACAGATTTAAATCACTGTGCATCCCTTCCTTGTAAACAAACAAGTAATTATTATATTATGTTTACATTCTAAGATCTAAAGTTACCTAGTAATCTACAAACTTGAAGAGCTGGAATGCTTTCTATAATAGAAAGATCATTGTCTACTGTATTCTTTCCATCCTTGTATAAAAAAAATGTTCCACCAAATAAATTACTTTTCATTCTTACTATTTGTTGACTTACCTACATTTTAGATTTTTTCTTTACTTACAGAACAAAGTTTCATCACCAACTTCAATGATAATTCAGTATTTTTCTAGGAAGAAATGTATTATTTTACATAGTTTATTCACTAAACTTTGTTTTTAGTGCATTTTAGAAATACAGATACTTCCAAATTTTGTCTGCTAGGTTGAATTAAAAAAGATTCTTGGTAGAAAAATGTTCGTGAGATAACTTATTTTCAAATCTCAAGATGGACAATTTGTTTTTTAATTGTAAAGTTGTTTTGATTTGTGAAATCCAGGGATCATTGGAAGTGTTACTAGAACCCTCAGACTCAGTAAAACGTTAAATTCAAACATCAAACCAACAGCAATGAAAAGCTGCACTATAACTGTGGCAAATGCTGTTTGCTTTGTGTTTTCCCCAGTCATTGTCTTTCAGTGCTAGTAACTGTGTTAATTTTGCTTGATTTACAGAAAATTACATTTTATAGACATAAATTTAGAGGCTCTCTACATATTAAGTTCTTTCAGGTAAAAAAAAAAAAAAAATCCACTATCCTTATACAAGTAGACCTGTAAAATGAAAGCAAGAAAGGTTTATTATTCTAATAGAATTTTAAAATGACAAATGTACTGCCATATTTTTGTAGCTAATGAGGCTAACAGCCTATCCAAAAGGCTGGCTCCTTCCCTGGTGGAATTCAATATTGTTTGATTCTGGTAAAGCAAAATCCACATAAACCTGCGGCTCGCTAAGTGGAAAAAGGCTGTGGTGTGTTAGCTAAGCAGTAGGAGAAATGAAAACAGAACTGTGCAATCAATACGTTAAAAATAAACATACTCTCGGTTTTCCCTCAGAGTTTTCTGTTTACAAGAAAAAATACGTTTTCAGTTCTAATAGTTTAATTTTACTCTTTGTTTATAAGTGAGAACTAATTTATTTACGTTTTCTCCCAGTGAAGGAGCTACTGGAGTGAATGAGAAATATGTGATAAAACCTGTGCTTGGGTTATCTCAGTTTGTATTGAGCTTTTGATTAGTTACATAAAATGTCCAATATCCTAAGAAGGCTAGAAGAAGAATTTTGCCTTCCTTTCAGATGACCTTATCAAGGCATGTAATGCCCTCTGCTGGTGCACGTGTCTCATGTCAGGTTAAAGTACTGGGAAAAGTGGGAATTAGCGGTTGGGAGCGCATCCTTTCTTCACTTCTGGTTTATAGCTCAGTGGCAGAGCCGCTGGGCAGTTTTGACAACTCTTTGGGCAAGCGGTTGAGGTTCGCAGTGAGGTTTTATTCCGAGCTGCTTCAGAGAGGTGCGAAGCTCTTACAGCCCTGCCATGGGCGAGCTGTACTGCCCTCGGAACAGGTCAAACTCCTGCCAGAGCTGCAGTCAGATCATAGTCTGAATTGTGCTGTCGTAGGGCTGGAAAGAAATCACATGTCTTATTCTGAATTTGGGGCTATGTATCATAATTGCACAAGGAGGAACAGACAACAAAGAAAGGATTTATCCTGGAAATACGCATCAGTGGCCTATCTCCAGGTTTTTTTCAAAGCTCATTTCAACCTGGACCCTAGCAGCTGAACAGTTCTGTTGCTGCCGGAGAGAAGAATTATTTTTTTTTTTTATTTGTTAAACCTTATTAATGCTTTGTGTACCTAATTTTCATAAAAGGAACTGCTGTGAATCTGTATCCATCTTTTTTTTTTTTTTTTTTTAGCATAGTAATCGGAAGCAGACAGTGGAAATATTTTATTTTCCCCAAATAGAGATACATATGGGAAGAAGAGTCACCTAGTATTTGGTGAAGGTTTGCATTTTTGTAGGAGAGGGGATGAAAAGATGTTTGGAAAGATGATGAATGGAGAACAGGCATAGCCAACCTCTCCTCCTCCCCTCCAATCCCATCTGCCTGATGCTGTCTTTCTTTGAAAAACAGTAAGTAGAGGTGGTCATGGGAAAGTAAATAAAAATATATATGAAGTGGTAACTGGAAATGGAGTTCAAGCTGCAAGCGAAGATACTGTTTCTGGCCATTTTATTACTGTGGTGTTTCAAAAGACGAGAGTTTGCACACTCTATCCACATCAAAATGACAACAGAGAGATATGCCTGATAGATACATTGATAGATTTTCTTGAACCAAGTTTTTAAACATGCCATTTTATTACTGTGGTGTTTCAAAAGATGAGAGTTTGCACGCTCTGTCCACATCTAAAGGACAACAGAGAGATATGCCTGATAGATACATTGATAGATTTTCTTGAACCAAGTTTTTAAACATATAATTTATATATAGCTTTAAAAACCTACCGGCATTCTAACAAGTCACTTTCCTGTGTCATATAATTTATATATAGCTTTAAAAACCTACTGGCATTCTAACAAGTCACTTTCCTCTGTCAAGACCATCAGTCTTAAAACTTGCTAAGCTTTACAGACGAGACAAGGCAAGACACTTGCTAATAGCAAGACGTAGAAACAAAAGAAAAAAAAAGCCCACAACAGTTATTACTTACGCCATGCCAGCAGGAGAGAAAGAAGAGCTGATACATAAGGCTTTTTAAACGTTTAGACATTCTGGTTTGTTCCACCCCAGTTGTATTTAAATACTACTGCTGCTAAAAACTGTTGAGATTATCCAACTTAAACCGATCTAGACAGTAACGGAATTTTTGCCTGTGGTTAGATTTTTTTAGTGACAGTGTTGTGGGTTGCAAAGGGCTGATTGTAAAATCAGGTGAACAACAGTAATTCAGAAAGTTCATTTTGACAGGACAGAGCTGACCAGAGGCTCGTTATAAATACCAGCTCTATATAAAGACAGACAGAAGGGAATTGACTTTAGTATCCCCAGCTGTTTTTGTTCCTCGAGGTAACACTCACACACACAAAGTGAAAGTAAAGAATGAATAAATAAAAGTAGCTGTTGCTTATAAAGGGTCAAACTTTTTTCTCCCACACAAAATTTTTATTGAAAATGATTTTTAAAAGCCCCAGCACTCCAGTTACTTCAACTTTTACATCCCTTTGACTAAAAACCTTTCTATACATTAAAAAAAAATCTTATTTTAGATCATAGCTATTCTGTTACTGTGAGTACTCTGCTCGTGTCTTTAAGATTTCTCAAAGAAATTCCTGCGAAAGCCCTCTTTTGGCAGTTAACCTGAGATGTGCTAATTGGCGGAGAAAGCTATGGTCCATTTCAGTACAAGCTGCCACATAGTCTCTACACATGGCAACTGAATAGTTATTTCTCATATTGGAGGCTAGCACAGGAACACTGGACTATGCTTTCTTCCTACTGGAAACATTTGGTGGTTTTGTAAAGGTTTGTATGAACATCAGGTACAAAGGCGTTCAATATTATCTACTGCAGGATGAGGCCCCAGAAAGTGAAGGCATGTCTCCAGAGTTGTGTGGACGCCAGTCGGCACGGCAGTCTGAGCAGGATCTGAAAAATCAGAAAGCTACTGGGAGAGCAGAACACTGACAGATTGACTCCATGGTAAATCCCTTAGTCACAGTCAATCCTAATGAACCCTGAAGAGACCAGCTCAGGAAAGGCAAGGGGAAATGAAAACTCATGCCGCAAACTACAGTTCAGATGAGTAATTGCCATCCAGATGCTATTTTGTGGCTTACCAACTTCTGGGGTTTGGAACAGGTCATTTATTTTATTTTATTTTTTTTAAATCTGGTTGCATTTATAGGACATTATGTCCCTTGATAATTTTATTGACAACAGGTATGCAGTTAAACCTGCACTTTCTCAGAGAGTGTGGTATTGATTACCTTTCACCTTTTACTGTGTATGCCGTAAAGATCGAATCACCTCGAGTACGTTGAGGAGTAAACTGACTTTCGATTGCATGCCTTTTTATTACACTAGGCACTCTGGATTTGTGGCACGTCAGTTTGTGGAGTGTGTTTACAGCTTCCTCTAGTACTGTACTTCCATAATAGCTACAACAAAAGTCTTGCAAAAAAAAAAAAAAAAAAAAAAAAAGTAAGTCAGTTCAGAAATAGCTGTTCACTCTACAGAGAACTTCGTTGAAACAGGATTTGATTAAGTTAATGGAGCAAAACTTACTGTTCAACTTGTGCTCCTTTGTTGTTTCCCCTCTGCTTGGCTCTGGGTAAACAGCATGTGGTGATGAACATATGGCTCAGGAGGGGTGAGACTAGAAGGTGGGAGGATACCCCAGCAGAGCAAAGTGTATCCTACACTGGAGCTGGCTGAGCCTTGGAAGGACAAAAATCCTAACTTTTTACTCGTTTACCAACCATCAGAAAATCTTCTATTTCCTTTTATAACAAAATATTTACCTTTTTTTTTTTGTTAAAAAGCAAAAATAAAAAAGTAGTAGAGAGAACAGCCTAAGGCTCCTACCTGGCAGCATTTTCACCCTGTGCACAAGCTGGCTGATTGGCCTAGAAATTCCCTTTTGGTGTCTAAGTCCTGTGCAAGCTGCCCCTGGCACCCCAGCAGTACTGCCAGTCCCATCTTGTGTGGGTTCGGAAATTGTGCTCCGCCGCCCCTCCGCTCTGTAAGCACCATCCATACCCACGCCCTGGCAAAAATACCAAAAAAACAAAAAAATACCTGGTATTTTTTGACTCAGATCACCATGCTGGAGACATTAACTTTGTTACAAGACCACTAGGTGGCAATTTAGCAGCCCTATTTTAAATATTCAATGTCTTAAATTTCTTTGTTGCATTAGACACAATCTTGATGAATGGCGAGCTGAACAAAGTTCAGTGCCTCTGTGAACACCTCTGGCCAGGTGACAGGACAGGAAATTCTTGATTATCATGGAACAATTATAAAATTTCAGCCTTCAGATGCTAAAAATAGAGGAAATGGAAGAAAAGGATCACTTGAAGTCAGAAATCAACAAGACAATATGCAGTGCTTCCGTAGCTTCAAAGCAGGCTGACTCAGAAGCTAATGTTTTGGTAGAAAAGGTCAAGAAGAAAATGGTTTATGATTCTCAGTGATCTTTATATTAAGTGACTCTTGGATCTCCGATTACGGAACTGCTACTCAATGCAAAAACAATTCAACCAGTCTGTTAATAGCAGAAAATACTGCAAGTGAGCACAGCCTACAATTGCAGGGTGCAGGGAGAGCGGAAAAAAATAAATAAAATGGTTGAAAAGTAGTGAAGGCTTTTGTGAGGAGTGCCTCAATCCAGACAAAAAATAGAGCAAAAGATGCTGCCAGAGAACACGGGAAGAGGCAGCAAATTTGTCAATAAATAACTGTACGAATAATAGAGAGGTTGATACCATTGTAGCATTTCTTTCTCCCGGATCGCCTTTCAGTTGTGCCTTTCATCTTTAAAGGAGATGAGAAGGGGATTCCCACTGAAGGTGAGACTAGATTAGCATTAAAGAGAGTTAGCTGATGTGGGAGCAGGGTGAGGAAGTGAAGGTAGCTGTTTCCAAACCAGCTATTAGAAAGGAAAATTTATTTCTTGCTTCATCTGTAGCTCACGAACTGTACTCCATTTTATTGTTAATCACAGAAGCACAGAACAGTTTGGGTTGGAAGGGACCTTAAAGATCATCGACTTCCAACCCCCTGCCACAGGCAGGGACACCTCCCACTGGACTGGGTTGCTCCAAGCCATGCATCTGAAGGGTTCACCAGGGAAAAACGGGTTATTGGGACAAGAGGGTTCGAATCGATCTGAAACTGAACAACATCTTAAGCTTCCCAAGTCCTGGCTCTTTTGGGCAGCTCGAGAAAGGAAGAAGAGCTGTGCAGTTGCTTATTGTGCTGTGTCTGCTCAGCGCTCCCGGCCACCGTCACCTGCTGGAGTCCCACTGCCGTCCCCTGAGGATGCGAGTTCACATCACGTTTAGTCCTTTTAATATTGGCACTGTTCTACAGGGATCCTTGTCTCATCCTCCCGTAACCGGGCGGTTGCCCCAGTACCCCCCAGTACCGCCCAGTACCGCCCAGTACC
>NW_010100722.1:0-6938 GCF_000699245.1 Pterocles gutturalis | reverse complement strand
TATATATATATATATATATTTGGCCATGAAGGGTGCAAGTTCTTATCCTCTTGATGTATAGCTTTATGACAGCGACTTTTACGGGAGTACAGAGCAACTGGAAAGCAATTGCCTCAGCCTGGGTAGGTTTGCTGATCTAAAACAGAATAGGATCTCATTTACAAAACGGACTGATGCCTGAGTACCTGTCAACAATCTGCAGAGACAACTAAGTCACATTGATATATATTGCTGAATGATGGGTAGAAAAAGGAAAAAAAAAATGGTGAAGGTAGGGGGACCATGGCTGTTCGAGTGAGGCAATGGTGGAGATGGGATAGCATGGACCGTGAAGTAGAAGAAAAGGATGCCACGCCGCAGCATAGTGGGCAGTATTCTGGTTTGAGGCTCCTTCACCTTCTGCTGATTTTTCTTATATTTCATATACAGAGGAGTCTATGGGTCATAGTACTCTAGGGTACGTCAGAAACCAAACACACACCTTCATTAGAACACCAGTATAAGCAACAGCACAACATTCCTTGACCTAATGGGATTACAGTGCTCATCTCAAACCTCACAGCAACATTCATGTCCTCCAGACCATCGGCCTGGAACACTGTAATTCTTTCTTTATGGTATCACACACAGAAAACCCTGCAGCCCTTTAACAAAACTACCCTCCAGATTATTTTGGGGTGAAATTCAAGACAGCAAAGCTGATTAGCCAACTGTTGTTGATCTAGGCTGTTCAACAGACTCTTTCAGCTTTGCCCATCTCTTCTTCTGCCTCCTCCCTTTGTTCTAATGCATAATTGAGCTATTTAATAAGAATTTTATAGGTACAGTTGCTATGCAATTGCTATGATTGCAGAAGCAGCCTTTGTTTTCTACCTTGACACTTTCTCCCTTTGCCCTACTGTTCCCTACATAGTTGTAAGAGTAGAAATGACTGAAAAAACAATACCTGTTTCACCAGAACAATTTTCATTTGAGGACTGCTTTGTATGTTTCTGTGAATGAAACTGAAAATTGAATAAAATTGAGTGTGTTTTATTCTATAGAAAAATGAGTCCCCAAAATAACACAGGGGATCATTTTCTAGTTGACATAGCGAGTCAGAGCCATAGTAAAGACAGGATCTCAGATGCGAGCCTTCACACAACTCAGAGAGAGACTGATTTTCCAAAAGCAGATTCTCCTGCCTGCCCACAAAAACAGATGAACAACAGCAACAAAAAGATAAGGTCTTTCGCTTTCTCTCAAATTGAATTCTTGCAATAACTAGATATTTTTGAGTCTTAACACAGGTTTCAATTGCAGTTGTTAGATAACACTCCCCCCCCGACATGCATTCCAGTGTGGCATATGAGAAGCAGGCAAAAATATAAGAGCATACATCGTAAAGGATACAGTTGATGGGGATGTAATGGCAGAGACATTTTCATGTGGTCTCAAGGGCAGCACCAACATTGCTCACTGGAATATAAACAGATATCTTCTGTAATAATAATAAAAGTTCAGGATGTTTCTATTCTAAAAAAACAAATATGCAAGATGGAATTTCCTCATGTATAACATCTGGTAAAAGTAACCACTGAGCTCTTCTGTTGCCATGCAGCAGGACTGTCGAAGAGTACAGTCCTTGCACAACCAGATCCTGAAGCAGTAGGATCAAGGCAATGATCAGTGGTCAAACTGAGCTTCTCAAACATTTCTCCTGTTAAAAGCAATTGTCCGCCTAAGCACCAGAGCATCATTGTTACTAATGACTCCATTCACAAAATGATGAAGCATTCCAGCAGCCCAGCAAAATACATGATAAAGAAGTTTGCAAGAGTACTTTATCTAACATTAAAAAATGTCTCCCACCCCCTACCAAAGCACTTAGCAACCTCAAAGATATATCATAATGTAAATACTCCATAGACAGTACTATTGCAAATGCATTTTTAAAGAATAATATAATGTTGGTTTTGCAGCAGAGAGGACGCTGGCATGTAATTTACAGTTCCTGCAGTGCTCTATAATGTGTCCCTCTTAAGTACTAGCACTATAACATGATCATTCCCTCTTGTGTTATGTCTACTGAAAGTGAAGAAGTCTCTAATATAGCAGCTATTAGACACTTAAAATTATACAATAGATATTCTAGGATGCCAGGTTTTGACACTGCTCTAGTGTAATACTAACTTGAATAAAAACAATTTTTTTATTATGAATCATGATATTGTTTCACAACTGTGGGGGGTGTCAGTTTTAGATTCTCAGCTGTGTGAATTTTTTGTTGCTGTTGTTTTGGATTTTTTTAAAAGACATTAGGAAGTCTCAAAAGCTCTAACAGAAATCAACAGTAGCTTAGCTATTCAAGACTGAACAACCTGATCTTCAAGACTGGAAACAGGAAAGGCACCAACAGCTCAGGGTATCCATGTTGGACTCAAAACATCTTGAGGATATAAGGATTCAGTATCTTTCATTTTAGTGGAGGACTGACAGTTAATATTCAAATCAATAGGCATATTTTTTTCACATTACCTAAACTGAAAGCAAATGATGACCTTGCCTTAGGACATGAGTAACATTCTTTTCTTTTCTAAGATGAAAATAAAAATAGTATTGCCAGCTTTTCTTTCCAGAAGAGAAAGAACAGTAGCTGCTGAAATCGTTCCCGGTCTACACATGTGAAATAAAGTAGGTCAGGAAGCAGTCAATGGTAAAGCCTTTCAGAAAAGCTATCAGCAAATGAAATTCGTGGGAAGGAAAGATGTGGGCCTGTGATTTCTCATCCGTGCAGTGTTCCAAATGTGTAGGCTGCTGTTTAAGGTAGAACTGAGACAAGTGGCTACTTAGGAAGCAACTTCACAGCTACGTCCCTGTTGAAGACTATTTTTCAGATCAAAATCAAGGTTAAGAAAACTAAAACTCCAACAGGATCCTGCTAAAGAGCACACTGTCCTGCTATGAGACACCATGATCCCAGTACTCTAATACAATTTTCCATGTAAGCTTGTATGTGTCTTGATTTCTGTCAGCCTGGAGTAACCTCAGAGTGGCACTAGAGCCTGCTGAGCCAGGAGCTTGCTGATGGCCAGGATGTCATGCTGGAGAGAGACTCTATTTTAGAAGAGCAGTTCTGCAGCAAGGAGGAAAGCCTCCTTTTGTTCGCCCGCATCACATGGTGACTGTAGAAAAGGAAACTATGTTACTTGGCTTGTCACTTCCTCAGCCTACACAAGTGCAAGATTCTGCAGTCATTACCACATCCTAGATTCCTAAATCCCCAACTGTGCAAAAAGTTTTGATTTTTTTTTCCGTAGAGAAAAGTCACACACCCTCCCCACCCTGCACCATCCTACATTACAAAGCAGTTTTGCAGAAGATCTAGCGTCCTTTCTTGTCATACTCTCATCCATGCAAGTTTTGCTGTTGGATTTAATCTTCCTTTGAAGGCTTCTTCTTTTTATTTCTTTTTTTTTTTAAGGAAAAACAGCATTTAAAGAACCAAATATCCCACTATCTTTTTAGATCAATACTCTCAAGGCTGGTCAAAGTCCAGTTAGATTTAGAGAGCCATTGGCTGCCCTTCTTTGCATGCAGGAAATGCAAAGAAGTTCCACTAATATCAAGAGATTTCTTCTGGAAATAAACAAATGTCATTTAGTCACCAGGCCTCATTTTGTTTCATGCACATCTATGTCATATATGGCCCCTCTCAGGCTGCCTACCCAATTTATCCATTGGAGCAGCAAGGGTACTAAAATGCTGGCATTTTGTATGTTCCCTAAATCCTCCCAGATCAGAAGAACTCACAGCACAGTTAAAATAAAAGCCAAATATAAAGCACACATCTGGCAGCTCAGCTTGTGTTATCATTCCTGTGTTCTCCTTGGACAGTAATCGCTAAATTAAGTAGCCGCTACACCAAAATTAAAACCAGTTCTAAGAGCTCAGTAAAACAATAGGCTTAAAGTGATATTGTTTATTCAGTGAACACTATAGTGCTGGTGACCTGGAATACTCGGGATCTCTCTTGGTTCTATCTTGACAAACTCTGTGATCTTGGATGTGTCCCTATTCATCCTGACAATAGCTCCCCCACACTCTTTAGGCTGTAAGTCCTCTTCTAAGAAGGTCCCATCCCATGACAAATTTGCATGGGGTGTAGTCCAGGAGAACTCCATCTCTGCAAAATGCTGACAATCGTCTCTCTAATTGAATAATTTAAGCATCTGCTTTCACCGTACATAAGTCAGACTTCAACCACTGTGCTACAGAATGTCACAGTGGAAGAACTGAGGTATTTTTTCACCGTACATAAGTCAGACTTCAACCATCGTGCTACAGAATGTCACAGTGGAAGAACAGAGGTATTATTTTAACATTAATATACAAGAGTGGAAGGCTGGGCTGAAACAAGGCGATGGCAACACAACAGGGTCCCCACAGGACATGTACTTCAAGTGAGTTATAGTACTGACGTATGTTCCACTCAGTAGGCTTGATAGGGGATGAAAGAAGTCATAAGGAGGAAGGGGAGAATGAATGGGGGTGAAGAAAGTTGAACAGAGTCTCTCACATTGAATGTATGAGACTTAGCAAGCATGAGTGTAGTTGGTAGGCCGCGTGACACCAGATGCTGTAAAACTAGGGCTATTGTTTTCGCTAGCTTAGGCCAATACAACTCAATTGAATGTGTATCATTGTCTCTTTCCACAAGCTGAGGACCTGACCTGACCTGACCTTACCTAACCAGACCAGAGAAAGAGCTGTGAGAAGAATGCAACTCTCGAGGAATGAATTTACTCTATGGATTTAAATGCATTACAGGGGCAGATCTTTCACACATATGAATTTGGTGGGCCTGATTTCTCACTCGTCAAATTTGTAAATGCTGTAGGTGCGCTTATATAAGGCAAATGTAAGTGTAAATCAGAAAAATAAAACCCGCGGCGTCCATTTTACTGTTGCACTTCTTTTTGCTGACTTCTTTGAAAGCAAAGCGGCTCTGTCAGACTACGGTCTCAGGTCACAGAAGTTAAATAAATATAGGCTGAAAAACCTGGTGCACTGGAGACTGATGGGGTCCATCTGTTAGAGAAGGGGAAGAGCATCTCCAGTCATAGGCTTGCCAAGCTGGTGAAGAGCGCTTTAAACTAAAGTTGCCAGGGGAGGGGAACCTCAATCCATCCCACTCCTAACAGTTTGATGCCAGAGCCAGCAATAGATGTCCAAAGCCTAAAGAAGGATGGCAAGCCAGCAGGAGAGCACCTGAAGAACAGGGTAAAGGAACCCCAGCCACTCCAGCGAGTAAGTCAGCTTCATCAGGGGCCCATCTTAAGTGCCTCTATGCAAACGCAAGTAGCATGGGGAGCAACCAAGACGAGTTAGAGACATGCACATGCACATGCCTGCAGGGCTATGATCTTATTGGCATTACGGAGATGTGGTGGGATGGATTCTACAGCTGGAGTGTTGGAACGAAGGGATAGAGTCTCTTCAGGAAGGACAGGCAGGGGAGACGAGGAGGGGATGCCACCCTCTATGTCAGTGACCAGCTGGAGTGCATGGAGCTCCACCTGGGGATGGATGAGGAACTGAACGAGAGCTCGTGGGTCAGGATCAAAGGGAGGGCAGGGACAGGAGACATTGTAGTGGGGGTCTGCTACAGGTCACCTGACCAGGAAGACCAAGAAGATGAGACCCTTAATGGACAGATAGGAGCAGCCTCACGCTCACAAACCCTGGTCCTCATGGGGGACTTCAACCATCCTGATATCTGTTGGAGGAACAACACAGCACAGCGTAAGCAAGCTACAGGAGTTTCCTGGGATGCGTTGATGACAACTTCCATCTCCAAGTGACAGAGGAGCCAAGGAGGAGAAGTGTTATGCTGGACCTTGTTCTCACCAACAAGGAAGGGCTGGTGAGGAATGTGAAGTTCAAGAGCAGCCTTGGCTGCAGTAACCATGAAATGGTGGAGTTCAAGATCTTTAGGGCAGTGAGGAGGGCACACAGCAAACTCACTACCCTAGACTTCAGGAGGCTAGACCCTGGGGCCCCCAGCACAAGAAGGACATGGATCTGGTGGAGAAGGTCCAGAAAAGGGCCACAAAAATCATCAGAGGTCTGAAGCACCTCCGATACGAGGACAGGCTGAGAGAGTTGGGGTTGCTCAGCCTAGAGAAGAGAAAACTCCGGGGAAATTTTACAGCAGCCTTCCAGTACTTAAAGGGGGCTACAGGAGAGAGGGAGACGGACTTTTTACAAGGATATGCAGTGACAGAACAAGGGGTAATGGCTTTAAAATGAAACAAGGTAGCTTTAGATTAGATACTAGGAAGAAATTATTTCTGTGAACGTGGTGAGGCAATGGCACAGGTTGCCCAGAGAAGTTGTGGATGCCCCATCCCTGGAGGTGTTCAAGGCCAGGCTGGATGAGGCTTTGAGCAACCTGGGCTAGTGGGAGGTGTCCCTGCCAGCAGCAGGGGGGTTGGAACTCGATGACCTTTAAGGTCGCTTCCAACCCAAACCCTTCTATGATTTTATGATTCCACGATTCTGTAACTACACTCAGATTGATGGGCAGTCTGCTGCTTCCATCTGGTGGCTAAATTGAAGATTACAGGCAAATAAGGAAAACTCCCATCACTTTATCGCGCTTTCTTAACAGCATTTTTTAAAGTACGTGCATGTATTATTGCAATTTTCTTTTGTTTCAGGGTTAGTAACATGTATAAGATATTCCAAGATTCATTACTTATATATATGCAAGTTCTCAGAAATGTAATTCTTCTCTTTTACTTTTTGCTTATATAAATCTTCAATTATTGTGTTCTCCTTCACTCTCTCTCACGTAACACACTCTCTGCAGAATCATAGAATCATAGAATGGCCTGGGTTGAAAAGGATGATAGTGATCATCTAGTTTCACCTAGAGGCTCAGGGTCCTGGCAGAT
>NW_010100721.1:0-33829 GCF_000699245.1 Pterocles gutturalis | reverse complement strand
AGCGCGGGGCAGCGCCGGTTTCTCTGCCATTGCAGTACGGGCTGTGGAGGCATTGTACCGCCCTTTGGCCCCCTTGGCAAAGTTGCGCAGTGTGACTTAGGTGAAGGGGATTGAATGTTGCTGTCCAGCTTCTGTGGAAAATTAACCCTGTCCCGGCTGAACCCAGGACATCAGGTCTAAACTCCTTACGTGTGAAGTACAGAACAAATATGAATCTGAAACCCACGTCTTGCAGGGAGCCTGTAATTAGTTTTCCACAAGCTTTCGTAGAAGGGACAGACATAAGAATATTTTGAAACAATAAAACCAATGTTTATAATATTTTTTCAGTAGTTGTCTAGTTGGAATGGAATGTCTAAAGATAGCTCAGGTGCTTTCCTAGTCTAGTATTAACATTTATGTGAGGGTCCGTGTGTTTCAGTATAATGCAGTCTAATTGTTCTTGGATGCAGTTTATAATAAGGCAGTTATGGTTGTTACCTCCACAGTCATAAGAAAATCTTATCTTGCATAACAGCCCTGAATACAGAAATTAGAAAAAAATAACTTTCCTCTTTCTTTCAGTTTTTCAGCCGTGGGCCAAATGTGCTGCATCAAGACCTCAGTGCACCACAAGCTGCATTCTTTTCACCTCTTCAGAAAGTGATGTTGCCACCAAATGCCTTTCAAGGGAAAGTGGCCTTTATAACTGGTGGAGGTACTGGGATTGGCAAAGCGATGACAACAACTTTGTCCAGTTTAGGTGCCACATGTGTTATAGCAAGCCGGTAAATACTAATGAAGATGTTTTAGAACTTTTAATTTCCTGCTAAATGCTAAATGTCCTACTAAAGATCTGTTTTCTTCTTCAGAAATGGATACATTTATTCTATTTACTCTATTACAGTACACTTTTAAAATTATAATGTCATATTGTAAATACCAGAAACTTGCAGATCCATTTAGTAAGTGTCTAATTGTACAACCAGCAGTAGGAAGAAATAAACTAAATGCATTTCCATGAAGTGCAGCAGCAAAATAACCCAGAAGATTAGACAGAAATTCAACTAAAGCCTAAAAGAGAACACAAAATTGAAATGGCAATTGTTGGTCATTTTGAATGTATTATTGCAGGTGTTGTTGATGCAGATTTGAATTGCAGTAAAGAATTAAAGCTGTTCTTAATTCTTGTGACTTTAGAAGCAGCCCTGGTTTTCCCTTAACTAAGATCTCACACAGTTCTTGTAAGTAGCACTACAGTAAAGACTAGAAAAACAATCTAATTTTTAGAAGTAAACAAAACTGTTGTGACATTCATCCGAATAATGGTTGAGATATTTAGTTTTAAGTCAGAATATATGTGTCCCTTTTAAAATACTAGTAGAATAGTAGATAAAACTGTTTGTTATTATATACTTGTAATGAAAACATTTTTCTAACTTACCATGTTTGATTAGCTTAAGATCGCCTCTACTGTAGTCACTTCTGAGTTGCTTTTGAAGTAGCAGTAACCAGAAATTACTTAGATTTAAATAATTTTCTTTCAGAAAGTTAGCGACTAAATACAGTTTTTATCTTGAGGCTCAGTTTTCGTGGAAATCAGCAATACGCTTGCACACACAAATTGTATTCTAAGGTTTAGCTTGTATTTACTCAGAAAAAATTACCATATTTTATTAATCTGAATTGTTATTGCATTTAATTGAAATGTAGTGATATTGTATACTTATTTCTAGGAAGCTTGATGTTTTGAAAGGAACAGCAGAAGAAATTTCTTCTAAAACGGGGAATAAGGTAGATTTTTACAGAATTGTAGATATGCATTTGTGTGCTTTTGTGGGCTTGTTTGATTTATGAGTGGTATGGTTTTGAAGTCTTAACAGCTGCCTTTCCCTTATTATATAGGTTCTTGCCATCCAGTGTGATGTGAGAGATCCAGTTTCAGTTAAGAATGCTGTTGCTGAACTAATCCAAGTGGTGGGACATCCTAATGTAAGTGTTCTAGTGAAAGGAAAGAACTTCAGTCTTCATTACTGAAAATACTTTACATAGTAGGTATGAAGAAAATGACTATGAGAGAAAGTTAATGGAATATAAAGAGATGGGACAAAAAGTGGCCTTAGTTCAAGCTGAAGCTAACATTCACAGTTACGCTGTTCCAATGGTTCTTAAAATACTTAGCGGCCAAATAGATAAAACATTGTTGTCCTTACTCTAACAGTTTGCTTGCAAACAGTGGGACAATTATGATGGGATTTTTTTAATTAAGTGAACAGAATATTGCCCTTAAATCCTCCTGAAAAGATGACTTAGATCTGTGTTGGTACAACACCTGCTGCTTATTAACAGAATCTTTCACAAATTAGAAATGGAAGTAATCATAAATGTCTTCTTTGCTTAGCTTATTAAAATACACAAGCTTCCGACTTGAAAACTAAGTTCTCATAAAAATCAAGAAAAAAAATCTCCAGTCAAGCTAAGCATCTGTTTTTTAAAAGTTTGGCACAAAACGTAGAGAGCTCTCTACATCAGATTGTTGCTTTGAGGAGGGTGGTCTGGTAGAGTCACAGCAATGATAGGTACCAAACTGTGATTTTATCGTGAGAGAAACAACTCAGATTCTGCTAGCTGATACAAAGTGTGATGAGGGTGTTAACATCAATGTGAAGGACAGTCACTGAGGTTTAAACTGTTTAGATTTAAAACTGTCATCTCTGTATTGAAGACCCTTTGCGTTCAGCAATAGCTTCCTATAGACATGGAGGAGAACCTACTGAATTCTAAATGTGGTAAGAAGTGGAGAAACTTTCTCCCAGCTGTGTGCTATGAAATAAGACAGCTCACTGTCCTGATTTATAGACAAGATGTCTGGATATTATTTTCACTGCTAGTTACTGGAGTTTTTGGCCAAAGCACATCACGGTCTCCAGGTATTAAGTGTGTGCAGAGAGGGAGTATTCTTCCTACGTATTACATTTTTAGTACACCAGTAATCTTCTAAATAAATACTTCCCATGACTTGTTTTTTACAAGCATTTTATTTCTCTTCAATTTCAGTGAAGCACTGGAACAGGTTGCGCAGGGAAATTGTGGATGTCCCATCCCTGGAGATGTTCAAGGCCAGGCTGGATGAGGCTTTGGGCAACCTGAACTAGTGGAAGGTGTCCCTGCTCATGGCAGGGGGTTTGGAACTGGATGGTCTTTAAGGTCCTTTCCAATCCAAACTGTTCTGTGATTCTATGAATACTGCAGGCAGTATTATATTCCTTCTAGCTTTGTTTTGTTCATTCCATCCCCAAGACTGTTAATCCCATTTAAAAAGCAATCATTCTTTAGTCATATGGATTGTTTTGGCAGTCATATGTACCTACATACCTCAAAGGTAGTATCATGCAGTCCTTAGTTCACTGGTTTTATTGTTGTGTCTTGGCTCTGTTTATTCAGTGATTCAGGTAACCTCCTCAGTATCTTGAGGTGTTTGGATTTTTTTTCTTTTCTTCAAACTATAGGGAAGCATTTAAATTGTATCTGTTATTATATGTATAATTTATGGCTGTTGTATTTTATTTTTTTAATATCCATGTGATATGTGCTGTGCTCTGTTATTGAAAATTCTAGTGTCTTGATTCAGGCCAGAAGTTCTTGAGAACAGACTTTGTTTTATGTGCAAACCTACATGAATGTAGGTACCATTCCATAAGTAATGCACCATTTAATTACTTGAGCATATTATATTATTATTAAATACACAAGATCTGGCCACGTAAGTTTTGGTTTAAAAATGGCTTATGTGATGCTTAGTTCCCTTATAAAAATATATCCAACTTACTAGCTTGAAGGGCTAAGCAGCTGAAAGTATCGGATGCCTAATTATTGTTTGTAGAAAGGCAACAAGTGATGGGTATGCATCTGTTTGGAAAAAGTTTTCTACTAGTTGCTTGCAGTTCACTACATCATAATATTCTCTTTGTCACGGCTGATCAGACTTCCTGTTACTCAACAGTCAGCTAATCCAGACTTCAGTCATCAGGTTACCTGAACTTCTTTTGCATTTATTCCCATGCATCCATTATGTTAAATGATATGTGACCTTGGAACTTGCTGGGGACAAACTTAGCTGTAAGGATGCTCTTGAGACACTATGGAGAGTCATGACTGAAGTTATTCACCAGAGTTCCTCAGTACTAGACTCATAACTGCAGCAATTTGGAAATAACAGCTCATTTTGTTACTGATACATATGTATGCTGCAGATGTTAAAATTTCTGTTGGATTATTTTCTCTCTCGCCACTGCCTCATACCTTATTTGATGAGGATATTTATACTTTTCTAGCTGGGAACACTAGGAAGTTCCTTGGAAATTCTTTGCTTTTCTCTCAGGAAGAGTTCTTTTTAGTTAACTCTTTGGTTTTCCTTTGTATGTTTCAGGTTGTGATAAACAATGCAGCTGGAAACTTTATTTCCCCTTCTGAACGACTTTCTGCTAATGCATGGAGAACAATAACTGATATTGTGCTTAATGGTACTGCTTTTGTGACTCTGGAAATCGGAAAGGAGCTCATTAAAGCACAAAAAGGTATCTTAAGATAAATGGTAGCTAAGCATTGTGACATAGTATTATTCCTTGCTTTCCTTGCCTTACTATTATAATAGCCAGTTTTGAGAGTTTGAAAAGAAGCACAATTTTTAACATTCTACATCTTTTCTACAAAGAAACTTAATTTTCTGTAGAGCTGTACTTAAATATCACACAGTAGAACTGGCTAGCAATGACTTCATCACAGAATCTGCCCTTAAAATTGGATCCAGAGATTGAATATAAAAATGTGATTGCAGAGTTTGTACTAGTTGTAAAGCGTTTTTAAAATTTAAAAAATAAGGCTTTGCTTAAAATGTGCTGTTACTTCTTTTGAGTCTTCTATGTCTATATTGGTTTCACCAAGTGACTGAACATGTGGCATTTATTTAAATGAACAGCAAGTCAGGATATAACTTTGAATTTTCCTCCTACACTTAGATAAAATGCACAGCTGTGGTTTTTCACTGATAGGACTGGAGAGTATTACATTTTAGATAATTTGAAAAATAATTTCAAAATTGAAATCAGTATTGGGTTTTATTTTCCCTGGTGTAATTCTTAGTTCTAGACTACCTGGGAGTTTAATCCAATAGTTTAGTTTTACCTTAAAAGTAGGACAGTTCTTTGATATACTGTTTAGCCAAAGGTTTACTTCACCAAATTATTGTCTTTAAGGGAAAGCTAACGTATGCCCTGCTATATTATATCACATTATATACAAAGAACTGCTTTCATTTTACATTATATTTTAGTTATGAATTGAAAAATATTGAGCTTATTTTTTGATCGGGATGATATAATCTCAAATAGCGTTTAAAAGCAGTGAGATAGATTATGGTTTTCCATGTGCCCTCACGTCTGAATCCTGTTTTCTAAGTACAGCCAGTGTCTTGAAATAATCATTTGGTGTTTGCACTGTATTTCTCTAACTCCTGATTAAGTTAATTTCTTCAAAACTCCTCTCCAAAAAGTACTCAGTGGGTTTATACTATTTAATGATAACAATATAAAGTTAGTGTTCTTTCAGTAAGTCTGTAACAGGTTTGGTCAGTTGACAAGGTATTTCCCACATACATTTTATCAGCACATGAAGAAATCATTTCCACCATTCTAGTGCTAATATTCCCACATTAAAAACCCATTCCCAACTCTGACTTATTATATCATTGTAGCAAACTATCATAATAGTTTGCTTTATGGCCTTCCAAATGCATGCAATGTCTCCCTACAGTACTGTGAAATACGTCTTTAAAAATGCCTTTGTCTCTGCTGCTGTTGAATGAAAACTACTTTCCTTGCTTCCATCCTCCAATTTGGCTATATCCAGAAGACACTCACCTTCGTGTTGTCTCTCTTCCTTTCACTTCTAAGCTTCTAAAACACGTGAATTGCTTTTGCTATTACTTCTATGCCTTCTTTCTAGGGGATTCCATCTGTAAGACTTTTTTTAAGGCTGTCTTTAAGACACATTTTTACAAGTAAATCAAGTGTACCTGTTTGTCCTCACGTTCTCCACCTTCATTTTCTTTTTACTTGTTTTTTTTAAGTTTAAACAGTTTGAAGTGATGGAGATGCTACGCAGTGCAAATACTTTAGGATGGTCCGTGGGTGTGCTATACATCTGACAGTTACTGGAACACTGGCACATCCTTTAGGTCTGCAGCGTGACCTATGCTAAACCTAGTTTAGTAAATAATAGAAGTGCTCTGCTTTTAGTTTCTTAAGTTTGTACTGGTTTTTAAAAGGGATTTGTAATCTGCTAGAGCATTATTTATTTATGCACTACCATTTTACAGAATGAGAGGAGTTAATTGGTTAGATATTGTCCATTTTATGAATATAGGCTTTAGAAATAAAAATTGTATGTGAACTGAAGTGGACTTTAAACTTCAGAGCTGTAAATTTATCAGCTTCTGTGTTAGGTTCACTCAACTCACTTCTAACCTGTATTTTAAAAAATCTGTGGTTTAAATCTGCAAAAAGTATATTTAGCAATCAACTCTAGATAAATTCAGAGTTGCTCTGTGTTTTTTGCCTGTGTTGATTTTTCTTTTCAAATTCTCTCACTGTAGACTACTTTTTTATAATTAGGATCCATGGTTTCTGGATATCTGCTGGCATTTCTGTCAGTGTTTGTTTATGGTTCTCTTTAGTTTCTCTTGTGTAACATTACTGTAATTTTTAAACAGTCTCTACTTCATTGTCACATACATTCTATCAATAATGTATATTGTTTTAGAAATATCCCTTGGGTAGCTATTCTAATTAAAGTATTTTTAAAATATGGTAAGTAGAACAGTTATTTTAGTTACTGTGGCATAACTAGTGAACTGTCGTCCCTTGTCTGATCCGTGACTAGCATGAACTTACTGTAGGACAGTTAGAATTTGCAGGCTTCTATAAAAGAAAGACTAAATCAACAGTTGCAGTTTCCATTATTTTCCATAATGTTTTTGCTAAAACTGCTATAAAATGTAACATATAAGAGAAATTGGTCTTTTTATAGTACAGTTTGTTGTGATAATAATGGTAAAAACATATGTAGGTTGACTTTGTAATAAGCACTACTGCAGAAGAAGCTTCTGAAAATTTCTTAAAAAACCTCTTTTTTTTTTTTCCTGCATGAACTTTAACTCGAGCCCTAAACAGCGTAATTTTAAGATTATGCCAGACCTAATTGTTAATGCTGATTTTTGAATTTTTTTTTTTTTTTTTTTTTTTTTTTTTTTTTTTTTTTTTACGTCCAGGAATTGATGAAATTAGGGCAAATTACCTGGTGAGTGACTGCTAGACTAGGACAGCTTCTGAAAAGACACTGTAAGATCTTAGGCCTTCATTCCAATTAGACTGATTTGCACATGTGAATTCATTATCAGTAGAAGTCTGAGAATTTAGACGTTTTGAGCCTAATCAATAGCTATTTACACTTACATGGAACAACTCAAGGAAAAGAGGGAACTGAAATAAAAAGCCTTGATAGCAAAGCTTCCAAGACCAGATTTTTAAAATATCTTTTCACAACCCAGAGTGAAATGGCATCCCTTAACACTTGAGGGGCAAAATTCTGTACCACTGAGGTTGCTTCTACCTTAAGTTCAGAGTTTGATCTTCATGCATTTTTGTTTGGTGTGTGTTTTGGTTTTTTTTTTTTAATGTTTTTGCAACTTCCAGGAGCAGCATTCCTGTCTATTACAACAATTTATGCAGAGAGTGGTTCAGGATTTGTGTTGCCAAGTGCCTCTGCCAAAGCTGGTGTAGAAGCAATGAGCAAGTGAGTAACATAGCAATATGCATGTTCTGCTTTTGACGTCCTTGAGGTAGGGTAATTGGTCTATAAAAATGGAGCTAGTTGGTGTAGTCCTCCTGTTCTGTTGTACCATAAGAGAACCTTCCAGCCTCCAGTATCCTAGCAAGAAAATAGTATGCTGACAGCTTCTTACAGAACAAAGTATTACTGCTATTGTGGTGATTTTTGTCGCAAGGACAAGTGGATGTTTTTTGTCACAATGATGAGATAAGGACAAGTGGATCTACTGCTTTTGGCAATAGCAAATTGTAAAGTTTCAGTTGCAGACTTTCGATAATAAGATTCTCTTGCATTCTCATAGGTGAACCAGCACTTAGACAGTTATTAGGGGAACAATTCAAGGTCTACAGTGTCTTCCACTTTCTTTTGTCTCAGGAAAAGATGTGCTTATATTTGGGTGGAGTATACTGTTGCTTCACCTATCTAGTTTCATAAAGAAATGTGTTTCTGATCACTATTTTAAATTAAGGTCTGCAGTTATACTTAATTCACATCATGTATCCATGTTACTGAGCAAGTAAAAGGATTTCTGTCCTTATTAACTACAGGACAGTCCTTCATAGAAAAAAAGATCATCCTCTTCACTTTGGTAGAAGGAGTTGAATAGTTTGGCAGCCTTTTAATAACTAGAATTCTTTATCTGGAGAAAAATGAGTAATGGTCTTGATTTCTGTTCTGTAGAGCTGTAACTTGTGTATACTTTTCAGAGACTTCATGACCCAGCTGATTCATTCACTGTAGTAGGTGATCTCTCTGAAATACTGCTTATGGAGAGAAAATGTTGCCATAAAGCAAAATTATTCTACTGGTCCCACTTTACAATGTGACCTCTGTTTTGTGTTGTTTCAAAACATCTAATATGAGAGCTATGTTGGAAATGTTAGAAATGTATACTTGTGGGATAGTCTAAATTGCCAGAGAAGGATGGTGGCCTAACAGTTGTTTATCAAGGAGTTTAGGTGTATGGTTTGTGAAGGACAAAGAATTACTCCTTATCGCTGTTTTGTCTTTGATGCATATGTTAAATCAATATTCCTCAGTTTGTGAATGTGAATTTTTCTTCTCTGAAATGTTTTTGTTAAGAATCAAAAACCGTTCAAGTAGAAATGCATGTTTCAGGAAAAATCTAGTCTTTACATATTTGTTTCATTCAGTTTTAAATATTTTATTTTTTTGCTAAACAGCATTATTAAAATATTGAGTTTAAAATATTGATGTATTCTGTTAATGAATTTTTAGGTCTCTTGCGGCTGAATGGGGTAGATATGGCATGAGATTCAATGTGATTCAACCAGGTCCAATAAAAACAAAGGTACATAAACTGAAGTGAAACACAGCCTTGAATAAGCTTTGTAGTACAGGCTTAACGGTAAGGCAGTCTAATTTTTTCTGTAACTGTTAAATTCAGGAATGATTTCCTTGGTAGTAAAGACTGTTGGAATATTGAACACGCTACCTCCCAATTCTTTTGTAAAATAGAATTTCTTGAACTTCTGAAACATGCCAACTGCCCCTTCTGCTACACTAATATAAATGGAACCTTTTTTTAGTGTTTCAAAGAAATGATATATCAAAATATTAAATGTTTATTTGTATCAACTATGTACCTAATTTGTCAAGTGAAGTGAATGTCAAGTCAGATTTCTGTTGGATTTTAATTTCTGATTTAGTTATATAACATTTATTTAAAAAAATAAAAAAAGTTTCTGTTAATTCTCAGGGTGCTTTTAGCCGCCTGGATCCAACAGGCGCATTTGAGAAGAAAATCATTGAGAGGATTCCCTGTGGTCGTCTGGGAACTTTAGAAGAAATTGCAAATCTTGCTGCCTATTTCTGCAGTGACTATGCAAGCTGGGTTAATGGAGCAGTGAGTTTTGATTGATCTTGTTTGTACAGTTAACCTGATGATGGTCTGAGTTTTGCTAACCTTTTAATTGTAATGCATGATAAAGTACCTTTAAAAAGAACTTTTAAAAGTGATAGAATGACATTATTTTGGGCATGGGTTTTTCTGATCCAAATCAGTAATGTTACTTTCACAATTCATAACAAGGGAATGCTACAGTATACTCACTATTATTACACTACTTGCTTTTTCTAGGTTATTAGAATGGATGGTGGAGAATATGTTTCTATGGCAGGAGAATTCAATGACTTGAAGACGGTATGAAATTTCTTGCTTGATATTTTACGTTCAGATATTCTAGGTGTGTAATCATTATATGGAACTCCAATAAAACACTGTTTTCTTTTATTAGGTTACCAAAGAGCAGTGGGATACAATGGAAGCAATGATTAGAAAAACAAAAGGCTCTTAGGATATAACGGCATGGTAGAGATTTTTGGAAATGACCCACTGCTTTTTCAAGAACATTTAAAAATAACCAACTGAGAAATAGCCTTCAAAATATTTTGTATGCTAATTTCAATAAAATATTTTGAAATTGTTGTATTTTGTGTATAGCATGTATATTTTTCTTACCAACAATCTAATCTGTTGCCAACAGTGAACAACAGTTGTTCACTGAAAATTTATTGTTCTTTAGATTATGTCTTAGATAGCCATGCTGTGGTCTACAATTAGCTTTTTTTGGTTTTAAATTTCAGAGGATTTTTTTTATTTCTCAAATATATGCAAGTATCTCTTAATATTGTAATTCCAATAGCATTTCAGGACTATCATAACTGAATATAATTATTAATCTGTGGAAAAACTAAGAAATTCAGTCCTAATCTTCACACTGTAGTCCTAACTTGAAAATAAAAAAGTTTCGAATTATCAGCAGGACTACATAACTCTGAGATAGGATGTAACTCCTGTGGTTACTTACAAAATCTTGAAATATGTAACAGTCTTGGTCTCATCTTTAGCTGACATTTTCAGTCTGTTCATTATCTTGTGCTGAACTTTAAATATGGCATTTAAGGACTAGCAGTGCCTTTCTAAGGAGTTCAGTCTTTGTCATGACTAAGTTAATGTTCTTGAAAATGAGAAACTAAACATCATTTGCTGTTAATGTGTGTGTGACTAGGGGAGATTCTCCATAAAAAATCGTTTACTTAAGACTAGTAAAGGACATCAGTACATGGGGAATAAAAGTGTTGAAACCTCATTGACTGAGGTTTAGAGAAATCCCTAGGTTTCATTTGCATTCACAGGCTGGTACTAAGGAAGCTTTAAGAAGGCATTACCTCTGAGTCTAGTCAGTTTATCCATCCCAAATAAGGAGGTGATTAAAAAAAACCCAAAAAACACCAACACAAGCAAAACCAAACAAACATTGTTTATTGCTGTCCCTCTTTTAGTATTATTACATTTTCCAGATTAGGGAGTTGGCAGTTGTTTGTCCCCCCTGCTTCAAACAATGGATGGAATTCTTCAAAGAAATTAACAGGCGCTGGCCTTTACATCCTGAAATCCATGCCTTTTTTCTTTCTTTTTTTTTTTTTTTTTTAAATTGTTTAACCTGAGCTCGAGACTGTCCACACATACGAGCACAGACTTAGCTGTATCTGCTTTGAAATAGATACAGTGGTTTAAGAGTCAGGAATATAGAAGTAATTCAAGGATGCCTTCCTTCAAGCGCTGGCATTGGTCTTGTCACTTTACCCACACCTCAGGCCAAATGTACATATGCCAGCATCTGACTTTGAAATAATTTGATTGCCTTAATACAAAGCTGAAGCAAGCTAGTACATGTTCTGCTGAAAGGGTGGACTGTGTTAGTGGAGGCTTACACATACCAGCTTTCTCCTGAGAGTGATGGTCCTGTGGAGGACTGAATGGCATGTGTGCCATTGATAATAAAACAAAGCAAATGTGTTTATCATAGCAGCCTTCAAGGTGTCTCGAACAAAATGTAAAGCTTTTTTATAGCGTCTTGGCTTTTGGTAGATCTACTGTCAAGATCAAATTATGACATGATATCCATGTCTTTTCCCCAGAAAGTGATTTAATTGAGAAGTTAGGCCCATATATGCTGTTCTTTGTTCATTGCCCTTTTCATATACTTATATTTTCTCTTTGTATGGGACACAGTTGCATCTGAGGCTTTGACACTTGAAAAAAAAAAAAAGTGTTTTCTGAAAAATTCAAAGGTATGTTTGTGAACTGTGATATAATCAAGTATTTCTCTGTGGTATTTAGTAGAATATCCGCTGGAGATGGGCTATCAATAAAAATAAGTTCCTGCTGGTCTTTTGCATCCATGGGTGTGTATGACTTTTACTATAGAAGTTTGTCATGAAGTACTGGACTGAGATTGGAGATAACCATGTTCAGTCTCCAAAACTGTCATCGACTTTGTGTGACCTTAAGTTATTTCTGTTGCATCTGAACAGCAGGGTGGGTACACTTTGCAGCATTCCCACAGGAATTTCCTTCGTTAAAAAAGTTGTTAGACTTGTTAGGGACAGGAGAAGAACATTACTATGAAGAGATGAATCTTGAACGTCTCAAGTTTATGTTTTCCCTAAATACAATTTAATTGTGTGTTACTGAAGTAGCAATACATGACATCAAACATCAGAGCCTCAGGAAAAGGACAAGAGAAAGTAGCATTATAGTGACTACCTAACCCAGGTGATGTCTGCCTTGGCTTGGTAATTCCAAAAGAACCTGTTCCTAAATGCCCACAAGGACGAGACTGTCCTGAAAGAGGCTTAAAATACCCCCAAATCCCAAGAGGTCCCCAAGCCAGAAGCATGCTCTGCCACTGTATATTGTGCACACTTATCACAGACCAACATAAAGCATGGTCATCACAGCTACTTTATTCCAGATGTAGCAAAAGTGGTAGGAGGTGGTATCCACATGAAGAGCACTGTCTTATGCTGGTATATTTGCCCTGAGATTGTTACATTCCTGACCCTACCTCAGATTGCCAGTGAGCCACAATGTAAAGGGGAGTATGAAAAAAATATTGCTTTGTGGTGTAATAATTTCATGGAGATGAAGATGGAGGGACAGGAAAGTGGAGGAATGAGTCAGAAAAGGTGATGGTATGCATTGAAGATCGTGAAAGGAGTCGGTGGGGTTTCAGAGGCCATTTAATTTGCATGGATCACAAGGAAAACTTCCCTGGACTCCAAATACCTTTTAAAAAGTGACTTGTGCATGACCCGTCGGTCATGGGTTATCACTTCCATGTTATCACTTCCATGAACTCTGAGACACTCACAAAGGAGGATTCATTGTCTGTTTTCAACTGATTAAATCTTGAAATTACCCTTTTTATTTCAATTGATGATTTACTGTCTTTGAATCTGTTAACATTTCTTAGCTTAATTCTATGCTGTGAAAGTGGTATTGTATTATAGTAGAGGCTTATAAACAAGTTATGAAAATAATTTCAGGTTGTAAATGAAAGAGATTAGTTGTATTATCTCTTCCCTATGATACCAGGACTGCTGTCAGTCTTTGGTTCTCCTATTTCTGTGAGCTCCCTCCTCTTGAATATTTCAGTACTGTTGAGAATATTGCTGTCCATACTGGCTTCCAAGTTCATTGGCACCTGAACTGCTCATTTATCTTTACTTTTTTTACCATGCTGATAACATGTAAGTAAAGATGCTGAATTGCAAGGAAATTTGTACCTTTATCTAACTCCATGGAGTGTCTTGTGTTATAGCTGCTAAACATGTAACCCCACTTTAACCAAGGTAAAACCCCAAATCTTTTATGTGATAATTTAATATGCAGTAAAATTAAATGATCTTTGGGATTTCGGTGCACTGGTCTGCGTTTAATTGGTGCAGAACAACTTCAGGTGATTTCAGAGGGACATCTCTGGAGGTTCTCAGCACTTGAGAAAATCGGGCCACATAATTTGGGTGCCTAAATATTGGTTCTGAGCATCCTCATAGACACAGCAAGTAGGTGTGGACTTCAGTATGCCTCAACAGCCAGTGATTATATCCAAGATTATGATGAGGTCTTAGGCACAAGATGCCAAACGGAAGTTAATTTTAAAAAGCTAACATTTACTGAAAGTCTTAATCCTAATTTAAGAGGAGTTAAGCAGCAGTGTGTGCATATCTTGTGAGGCGAGATTCATTTTACTTATTTACGTAAAGGGAATATTAGAGCAGTGCTATGAGACTGTGCAGGAGCTGCTGAGGATAGAACGGTCCAGCAGCAAACAAAAGCCAGATTACTCTCTTCAAGGCCCGTGTTCAATCCTCATTAAATTCTTGGCAAAAATAAGCATGATATTCTCTGTAACGGGCAGTGGTGTGTATCCTGGCTGCCAGCTGGGTGGTGTTGGTGATTTTGGATTGGGTGAGACCCTGGGGTAGACTGATGGACTGGAAGGAAGCACTCACTCTGCTTCGCCTGAAACTGTTAAGGGTTATGTCTGTCAACAAATACTACATTTACAATGCCAGAGGCTTTAAAGGACCTAATTGTTAGTGGATTTCTTTTTCTTCTCTAAGAACTAGTGAATATTTGCTGCTTTGTGTTTTAAAATTAATAGAAAATCACCTTCTTACTTGGTTTGAATAGCAAGAATTGTGGTGGGTTTTCATCTGTGCACATTTACACTAGAATGGGCTAAAATTTTGCACAGCGTACTTGTTTGCAGTTTGTAGGACTCAGTATTTGTTAGCTTGAGTGCTTATTAGTTTGAGTATTTATTTAAATATATGTTTTTAGACAGTAAAATGGTTAACAACGTCAGTAAAGTAGATCCTGTCAGCCAGTTTCTCTGTTTAGCAGGAATACGGCATACCCACGCTACCTCATGTAATTCATTTTTGTGTATGCCACTATTTTATTTTCAACCTTTTTTTTTTTGGTCACCAAATGTCTAACCGAAGAAAGACGTTTGCAGTCTTCCCTATCATCACCTCTCTATTGTCCCAAGCCTCATTCTACCCCAGCCCTGACATTTTCAAGATCTCTGCCCATGAGTTTTTGAGAGATTTTAAAACCTGGACTTTTTACAGCAGTTTTGACTTTCCCATATTTGCTGCCTTTTGCTTTGCACTGACATGGTAGACACCTTTGCTTCAGAACAGATAGATCTGTGGCAGGTAACTTTACCCATGTTCGGGAAGAGAGATTCCAGTTTCTGTGATGACTTTTTGTCAAAACACTTCAAATACTCGATCTTTCGCTGTAACAGTTTTGGCACACAGTCACATCATATTTTTACATACAAGTTTTGGGGTTTTTTTCTTTACACTTTTAAAATGTTTAAATAAGGCAAAACCAGGCTTTCAAGTGCACAGGATGAACAATATCAATCATTTATTGTACTGATAGGCAGATTCACTGTTCCTTCATGTAACATACACAGTTGTATTTCACATTGCATAGAGAAAAGAGGAGAACAAGCCAGCAAGAAGCTAAATCACTGTGCGTGGAGTGGGAGTAAAGCAGTGAGAATGAGCTAGCTTAATCTTACTTCAATTTTTTTTGTGGCATTTTTCAGCAAGGCCCCATCCTGCACCACTTACTCCTTAACTTTCCAAGGCCAAGAGAGAAAGAGAGCCCAAGGCCATTAGACCATTCCTGGAGTGGTATTGAGTTGCCTGAGTTCACCTGAGCAGTTCAAGGATTCATTTCGGTCAGAGTTCGGTGGCTGTAATCATGAAGGATCTGAGCCTCATCGTCTGAGATATGTTTCAAATAAAATGCATTTGCTTCTGCTTGTTAAATAAGACACAGAGATGCATTTGAGGAGTTGTGGACAGATAATCTGCTAACCTGGAATTGCTTCTGAAACAAGTTGTACATGGCAGAAAGATGGGTTTATTGGCTTTAAGACACAGCCCAGTTTTCTTCCTACACTGGTACATACTGGGAACAACAGCCTGGGTATTCATGGAGTTGTCTGGCATAAAACCAGGGTAAAAAAAAAAAAAAAAAAGATACAGGAAGACAGGGCTGTTTCCGTATTACAGTTCCCATTGAAAAATACCTATCTAGCATAACAAAAAGCAGAGCCCACTGTGTAAACTAAATTACTAAATTGGTGTTAAATCTGTACTAGATCTTTTGCTTTTTTTAGTGTTAAATTTTAATACCATTATTACAGATGTAATGTATAATTCAGTGTAAGATCCAAGGAGGCACATTTTTTTTTAAATAGTTGTCTTGTCCTTTACATGTACAGAAAAAAAATCCAGGAGATAGACAAACTAGACACCGACAATATTAGGATATTAAATTTAATTATAGATTGCACAGAATATGATGTAAAAACAGCAATTTACTAGAATAATTATAACCTGCAAAATGTGAAAATAGTTTAGAAAATGGATTGTCGTATTCTCTGACACAGCAATAGTCATGAAAGGTACACTTACAATATCGTATGTTAATCTGTGTATTAACTATACTACCTGTCATTTAGCCAGGATTCCAAGACAGATTAAAGGCATTTATTTCTGAAGTGCCTATGTTTAAATTCAGCAAAGTTAAACAGCTAGATTGAAAACACTATATTTTTGTCAACTACTGCATGGAGATCTATCCCGGATAAATACTTTGTCTATGTGCTATGAGTTTTTAATAAGAAAAGTAATTGAAAAACTGCAGAGAGCACAGACCTGTAAGTGGGTGGTTTGACAACTGAAAATATTTCTTAGTGCCTTGTTAAATTTTGGAAATCAGACATGCCGACGTCTCCTTCCTTTTTCAGACCTAGATCATATTTAATCTGAATTCATGTTTTGCATTTAAAAAAACCCACTTAGTTGTAATGTGGAAAGATATCTGTAGACCTTTTTGTTGTGTAGTTCAATAAGAAATGTTGCAAGTGTCAAAGGATGTGATGACCACAGCAATGTCAGCAGGTTTATTTTTTTTCCAGCCGTGTTTATGAAGGCAAAAAAAAAAAACCCAAAACCAAAACCAACCCTGACATATTTTAGTTTCTTTTTGAATATACAGACTGGCCCAAACATAGACATTCTCTTTATCAATCTTATTGTTACAAAAACTGTACATTACAAACAGTATAGAAACAAACTGAAAGGAATGTGCCACACATCCTGGCTAATTTTCTATATGCAGTTTAAAAATACAGCCTACTCCCTTATAGTGCACAGTTATTGTGTAGATAGAGTACATCACTAGTTAAGTGGACATGATAGAAGAGTTCTAGTTTTCCTCAGCACAGAGAATAAGAGCCAGTTCTGCTCGGTAAAGCTTTCCTCCATCAGACAAGGCCATGATGTTTTTCTTGTATGTCGCAAGGTTGTTAATGTCTAATTCCTATTTAAAGAACAGATAACGCTTTATAATCCTGTTTAGTTACCAGCAGGAACAAGTTTGCTTCCAATGGCAGAAAATGAGGAAAAAAAAAAAAAGGGTATTCTCAGCCTGTCTTAACGGTAACACATGGCAAATGTTTGTGTATTTGTATGTTATCCATATTATAGCCATATGTTAGACTGCTGATAGCTGATGTCTCAGAAAGAAGTTTTGACAGTGTTGCTATGTAATCACAGCTCCACTAGTTCAGGTTTTACACTGCTATGACTTCTGCCAAGATTTTTAGTTGTGTTTTGACTTCAGGAATTATGCCTTGGAAGCTCTATATTTATCTTAATTGAGTGGATTAAAGTGTCCTTAAAATCCAAATTAAATCTTATCTCTAAGGGGGAAAAAAGCCCTGTAGGATTACCTTTTTGTTCTTTTCACAGAGATCCTTCAGTAGTGCATCAAGTTCATTTTCATCTATATAGCCATTGCCATCCTAAAAAAACAACAATATGTTTTTTTTTCATTTCAGAAGTTACACCTAGTTTTCCACAAATTCAGAAAATGAGTGCCATCAATTATGCAACTAATAAAAAGGTTTTTTTAAGACTTACTTGATCATACATCTCAAAGGCTTTATTGAATTCTTTTGCACACATTTTGACACCCTAAATGCCAAAAGGAAAATAAAGTCCATTAAAGACACCAGTTATGTGTGGTGGTAACAGGTTACCTTAAGAATGTGAATATTCATACCTGAAATTTAATAAGAAAATTTTCCTGTACAGGGAGTAATCTTTGGAAAGAAAAAACAAAGGTAAAAATATTTAACTTTTCTCTAACAGTGATTAGTATATATTTGTTGTGAAAAGAGACAGAAGACATACCTGGCCAGTTCGGTAAGCTCCAACTTTCCATCATTGTTTGCATCGAACATCCTGAGCTGAAAGAATATATATTTTTATATTACTAATCAAAATTCATCAACAGAATGAAGAAAACACTTCTTTGGAAAACTTCAGTTCAATGAAATTTAGCCTTTATTTCATGCTGAAACGATGGCCCCAGGTTTTAATCTGTCACATTTGTTCTGTAATACATTTATTTAAAGTACTGAAGAAGTAATTTATAGTAATTAATTCTACTGCAAAAGCCTGATAAGAAACCAGACAAACAATTCTGATTATCCTACTGTAAGGTAGGTCTTAACCTGCCTACGGTGATGAATGTCCCATACGACAAATGTGCGTGTAATTATTTGTAAATTAGAGGAGTGTTGACATGATAACATTTTACTTTTGACTTCATGTCATGATCTGATAATAGCATCATTATTCTTTATTAATAAAGGTGAAACAACGGTCGGGTAAAGTTCAATAGAATCCAAGGCATTAAATTCCTTAGACAGAAAATAATAGACATTTAATTCAATTGACTGCTAGGTCTAAATGTTTAAGTAGAGATCATGGTCTGTTATATATTTCAAGAAAAGAGTGAACAGATGCTGTAGATGATCACATTTTGTTGATGGTATGAAAAAGGGAAATTAAATGTCTCCAAATAATTAAATTATAGAAATAAATATATTGATGTAATGTGACAAAATACATGAATACTATTTCTAATCATTTTTACTCATCCTATTGTATTAAGATATTTTCCTTTGAGCCCTTGAAAGCATGAGGTCCCACTGCTTGAGACAAACAGCTTATATTTGGTAATAGAAGTAGATGGAGATATTACACCTGCGTGGGATTTCCTCTCCCAGTTTTTATGTCTGTATAGTTCCATTTTTCTACTTGCAAGTATTATTTTGCCTTTATTGTATAAAAGAGTCACAAAAGCAGCAAACTGTACAAAACATTGTGAGACATTGTATTGAAAACACCACCACCCACACTTCATCCCATCACTTTAATCACAGTAATTTTAGATGTAATTTCTAGATAAGAGGAAAAGTGGCATCCTGTGCTGAGATAAGTATATATCCTTTTAAAGATAGAATTAATGTCATGAACAAAAGACACACTTTCACTTGGCTAATACACAATAAATGGCAAAGGAGACCAGACAAGAGGCCAGTTCTATTTTCTACACAACACCCTGGTTCCTTTTAGCACTTCCTTTCCTTGTATAAAAGCATCTGCCTTGTATGCGTTTCACCTGAAAGGAGATTTCCATTTGGGGGAGGTAAGCTGTGGCAGCTATGAAGTCAACCTATTTTGTATTTTGATGGGTTGTTAGTGGCTGGCTGTGCCTGCCTGCAGCTGCTCAGGACCATAGGTTTTCTATCAGTCTTCTTTTCTAGTTTCTGAGAGAGCTGACCTTATAATTTTTTTTCTTATTGATGTTAATTCTTTTTCATAGTGTCTCTCTGCAGAGGCCAGAGCTTAGAGCACATTTTAAGATGAAGGTCAAAAAGCTCCCTGAATGAAAAGGATATGTGTTATCTTCACCAGTAAGTAAACCATGACTGTTCTAGGTAAATGGTTTATACTGGTACAACAAACCAGAAGACTTTTGCCAAAGTTTTGATCAGAAATCAAGCCAAAAATTTGCCAAAGTTTTGATCAGAAATCCTCAAGCGAGTTTGAGCTCTAGTGTGTTTACCTAGCATGTCTTCAGTTGCTAAAAGTATTTCAGAATGAAACCAAGCTGGTAAAACAAAAAAAATGTAGTGTTATACACTTGGTGATGACAAGAATTGTGAGTCTTTTTTTTTTTTTTTTTTTTTCTTGAAACATCTGCTCAGGAGCCAATACTCATCCTTACCATGGAGCACCGTAGCAGTGGGGTGGAAGGAGTGCCCCAAGGATGGCCTGATTTAAGGCCAGGGAAGTCAGAGTTTTGTTTTATCTAAAATATCAGTTTCTCCTTCTTGAAGTTGGGGAGGGGAGAAAAGAGTGAGGTGTTTGTAAATCTGATAAGAAGGCACCATGCAGGGATGGCTTTTAAGAAAAGAGACTTACACTACAGCACTGTAAGAAAGCAAAATATAGAAAGTAATGCCAGATTAATTTGACCTAAACATAATAATGCAATTATGACAGGTACAATTTTTTCTCCTATGAACTGTGAAGACCTCAGTTTTACAATTAGTGGCACAGGGAAGTACAACAGGAAAACACTATGGTATGGTCTAATATTATATAAATACCAAGAAGATTCAGAATTCCCAAGCTTTTTCTTTTAAGCAGCATTGAAAACTGCCCATCAAAGCTCTGTAGCTGCAGAAGTACTTGCAGTGCTAGATGCCGCAGTCACCTCTCTGTTGCGATTACATATTTGGCCTGATAGGACCTGGTGGGGCTCCAAGCCATTTGGAGCCTTCCAGTGGCTAAAGAGAAACAGAGTTTGGATTCATAAAATCATAGAATCATAGAACGGTTTGGGTTGGAAGGGACCTTAAAGACCATCTAGTTCCAACCCCCCTGCCATGGGCAGGGACACCTCCCACTAGGACAGGTATTAATTCAGTTACTATTCCAGTCTTGATGAAATATACCTGTAAATAATCTTACCATTATTTCTGTGTATTCTGTTAGCTTTGAGTCTTCAATCTGCTTATTTGCTTTCTGTAATAAATCTTTCAAGAAGCTCTGTTAAAATAAATACAAGAGTAATAGGTGAATTTTTATCTACTGTATAAAATGCTTGACTTGCTAACTTCCGATTAAAGTAATGGGAAATACTATTTTACTCCCACTTTAGTATTTACTGCTGAAGTTCCAAATAAGTATGAAAAGAAGTAGTAATTAACAGCTAAGAATATAACAGTTTCTTTTGATCAATTCAAGAATACTGCACAGTCTTATTTGGAAAAAGTGACTCATAAAACTTTCTGCATTGTATGCCATTTCTTGTATTGTGAATTTGGAAGAAATAGTTTGGCTTTCAAGTATACTGCTTCCTAATCAGCTCTATAAGTAAACTAAACTAATTAACCTTGAGTCTCCTTGAAAACTTGGATGCCTAATCACTTCTTGCAACATAGGAACAATTCTACAGAAAAGATCAATGATTAATCAAGTTTTCTCCTTGCCTATGGCAGTACCTGATGCTAGAAGTGAAGGTTAACCTACATTGCTCCTTCCTACCTTGTATTTTAAATGCATGCAGCCAGTTTCATTGCATTTTTTTTGAATGAGAATTTGATATAGTATCACAAGACTTGCAGCACCAGCCATTTTCACTCTAAAAAATAAGATTGTTTCCACCCATTCAGTAGTTTAAATCTGTAGTAGATCTGTAGTAGATCTGTGACATTAAAAAAGAAAGATATCAATTGATTTAATGAGGGCATTCCAAGACCCAAGATGCCTGTTTGCCTGTCAATGCCCAATGAAATACCTAATTACTGTCATCAGTTGGAGTGTCATTTTCTTGTGGAATTTTGAGCCAAATTTCAAGGTAAAAAATGGGATAGCTCATAAGAAAATCTGTTTGTACATAGATGATATTCTTGAACTTGAATACAACCACGTCAATAGTCATATGACTAATACCCACTATAGTTCTTCCAGTCTGGCCCTTCCTGTGCTAGAAAGCCTTCCTGGTCACTTGTATACAAAGAACATGACTGAAATGTTGTGAATGGATGTTACAGAGACATATTTAATCTTGTGTGCTTTGATGGAAAATAGAACTGGAAAGGACATTGAAAGGATGTCCAGTCCATCTCCATGTCTCAAGACAGGCTCATCTACATCTACACTTCCTGCGCTAGCGTCTGATCTGAGCTATTGCCAAACCTTTCCTAAATACAGGCAGTGACAGAGAGGCTGCGTCCCCCTTAGACAATGTATTCCACTGCCGTTACTATTGATAGAACGTTTTCCTGATTTGCGGTTTAAATTTCTCTTACAAAGTTGGAAGTGGGTGTACTCCTCACATAGCAAATACTTAAAATGTTTGGGCTTGGCAAGAAATACTGATCTAAAATTAAAACTAGACCTTTACAGAATCATAGAATCATAGAATGGCCTGGGTTGAAAAGGACCTTAAAGATCATCTAGTTCCAACCCCCCTGCTGTGGGCAGGGTTGCCAACCACTGGAGCAGGCTGCCCAGGGCCCCATCCAGCCTGGCCTTGAACCCCTTCAGGGATGGGACATCCACAGCTTCTCTGGGCAACCTGTTCCAGTGCCTCACCGCCCTCACAGTGAAAAATTTCCACCTGATATCCAATCTAAATCTCCCCTCTCTTAGTTTAAAACCATTCCCCCTCATCCTGTCACTATCATCCCCTGTAAACAGTCGCTCCCCCTCCTGTTTATACGCTCCCTTCAAGTACTGGAAGGCCGCAATGAGGTCTCCCTGGAGCCTTCTCTTCTCCAAGCTGAACAAGCCCAGTTCCCTCAACCTTTCTTTGTAGGATGTCTTATTTTCTGCATGTTAAAGTGGCCTCTTTCTCTGAGGTGGACAAAATCTCACAACACAAGAGAGATGGGACCACTAGGGATGCAGTTAAATTGTCTTCATTCTTCAGCTGGTCCTCAATCAGCCCTGCCTTTTTAATTCTCTTTTAAATTACAGCAGCTGGCAACAGTCCTCAAGGTGTCATCTAACAGCTGGAGAGTTCTCAAGTGCTACATGCGTGGCCTTCTCCTGATCCTACTAACTTTAGATACACCAACTTTCTGTGACCAGCCAGCAGAAGAATGGGCTCATCTGCCTGACAGTTACCTTGAGGTAGGATCCTCAGCAAATGCCACACAGATAACAAACTCAAAGAGGAAGGGAAAGGAAAAAAAAATGTGAATTGTCTGATGTGGATTCCTCTCCTGAACAGAAGACCTGTATGGTCAGACAGTTTGATCTGCTGGTGCTTCAGTTAATAAACCCTATGTAGTTCTTCTTTAGAATACCCTATATGGGCAAAATAATCCAAATTAGATGGATAAACACTACTAGGTCTTTCTCTTGCTATGAATTGTTTTGACTCTGAATTTAAAGCTAAAGTAATGTATCAAGTGCAATTGAACTATGGAAAATGGTACCTTTCTACTCAGAGACTGTTGTATATGAGCATCTTTCCTTTGAAGAAATGCAGAGAGAGCTGAGACTGTTCTGCCTGGAGAAGAGAAGGCTCAGAGGGACCTCATGAGCGTATGTAAATACTTCAAGGGCAGGTGCAAAGAGGACGGAGCCAGGCTGGTGCCCAGTGACAGGACCAGAGGTAATGGGCACAAACACAGGAGGTTCCCTCTGAACATCAGGAAACACTTTTTCAATGTGAGGATGACTGAGCATTGGCACAGGTTGCCGAAGGAGGTTCTGAAGTCTCCATCCTTGTAGCTGTTCAAAAGCCATCCGGACATAGTCCTGGGTAACCAGCTGTTGGTGACCCTGCTTGAGCAGGGGGTGGACTAGATGACCTCCAGAGGTCCCTGCCAACCACTCTGTGATTCTGTGACTGTAATTCTGCATCTACAAATGTCTGTTAGTTTTATGACTAGGGAGGTAAATCACTCTAGTTTTAAGGTTTGTTAACTCTTCAAGGCTGAGTTGGCTCATAGAACAATCTCGATTTTGCTCTTATTTGTGCATATTAAAGCTGATACCAAAATCCCACCAGCTGACCAAGCAGGGGCAACACAATTCCGGTCGTGTTAGCCTAACAGTGTTCAGTGGAAACTGTAGGGTTACATGATGCTTGAGAGAGCATGATCTGTCCAGAAGCATAGTGACTAGTCGTAGTGACACCCTTAGAAAAAAAAACCCAACACAACAGCTGTCCAGCTGAACTTACCAAAGAAAGAACAACATAGCTTCCAGAGGCCTATCTTGCTTTCTTAATCTTTCTTACTTCTAAGCTTAGAGTACCTTCTGCCTTGAGTCACTTGAGACAAGCACTGATCTGAATTAAAATGCACTTTAAAAACATTGATCAGAATAGAGTTTCACTTTAAATAATTCACCTGTGATAGAAATATCAGCTCATGAAATTGCTTTGTTTGAAATGCAAAAACATGCACGGGTGGGTATCTGAAGAAACAGATAGCAGCACAGACTGTAACCCAATGACCGTTCTTGTGTCATGCATACTTATGGGTTTCAGTTTACCTTAAGTTCCTCAGAATCAATGAAGCCACTGTGGTCGCTGTCATATTTTCTCCATGTCTGCAATCAGAACATGAATGCTTTAATGATATATTTATGGCAAGTGAGTCTTGGATGATTTTACAAAAGGCAACTTTTCATGCTGTACCTGCATGAAGTCTTCACTTGACTTTAGCTGCTGGCACCTGAAGAACAATAGGAAATTCTCTTCCGTCGGTAATATCTGAGCAAGCTGCAACAGAAATTAAGAAAGATTAAATTTTGATTCTTCATTAGGCCAGCTGAGCCTTTTAAAGTTTTTAAAAGAGTATGAAATTATTTGTGCTCATAGTGCCCTATTGCAGCCCCACAGGAAGCTTCATTCTGTTAGCCTCTGAAAGGCTTCTGGCTTGCAGCTTTGCCGTATTTATCAAGGTCAAACCAAACTGAGGTTTGGGAGAGAGAGAAGGGAACGAGACAGCATTTTACTGAAGGGGTAGCTGGGAAAAGAGGGGAAAAATGTCACCCATGCAAAGGCAGGATACATGGTGAAAACTTTGGAATCAGCTCAAAGGGAAAGCATAATGCAAGAATGTTTAGAGGATAAGGGGCCACAAATTAAAAAAGTGAGGAAAACAGACTACTCACAGATACCAAGGAAGAGGAGAGGAGAAGACTGACATGAATAACACATTTGTAAGGTAAACAGGAAAACATACGGAAAAGCCAGGATACAAAAAGAAAGCGGGGAGGGTAAGGGGATGGCAACCAGTGATCATTTGTCAGGCACAGAGATGTGTTCAAGAAGAGCTAAAAATACCAGAAAAAAATCAAAAGGGCTTTTAGCCCTGCAAAATCAGGGGTGGTTCTTCCAGTGCCTTTGCTCTACAAAGGGATTTTTTTTACATCAGACATTACTGATTATTGAAGTACTGATTATTGAAAATGTTCATTTACTATAACTCAATTTTGGCAAGTGACAAATGTAGAAGATGGAGACTATGCTGTATAATTTAATGTAAAATCATGATTTGTTTTTAACAAAAGCCCAATATTTTTTTTCTGTCCTCAGAATGTATGAAATGTGTTTTGATTAAAGAAAACTTTTTACTTGAAGAATAGACCAGCTGCGCTTACTAGGAAGAAAAAAATTGAGAAAGATTTCTTAGTTGCATTCTTTTATGAAAAATGACATCTGCAGACTTCCTGGAGCTCCATCACAAAATTTTGATTCAAATTTTTGTTTTTCTGCATTCATTGCACACCCGCAAATCCCTCGTTCTGTCTATTTCAGTGCTATTGCCTAATTGTTCAGGATTTTTAATTGGGTTCCAGCAGTGCCGTAGGTGAGTTCAGCTCTCCTTCTCACCCTGCAGACACAACAAGGGTGTGGAGATGGATCTCTTGTTTCTCTAAAATTATCTGTGCAAGGAATCAGTTATTGAAGTGTTGATACAACTGAAGGGACACATCAGAGCACACTTCATACAGAAATGGAGCAGCTGATGACAGACTGTCAGGACCGTCAGAATTTATCATTTTGCTAAATGACTGAACACCAAACCCAATCAATTTAAACAATATGTTTTTGTCAGCAGCTTTTGAAACCTACTCCATTATAAATAGCACATTCATAGGTGGGTATGTACATGTTCATATGTATGCATTACCTAAATGTCTCTACTGGTTTATGGAAAAAATGAGAGGGGAGCTTTCATTTTTAGAGTAAATCAACATTCCTACTCAACATCAAACACTGAATGGAAGAATTGATTACAATAATAAGCAGAGTTTGGGGGAAGACTGATTACGACAATGGGAAAGGATATGTGGAAATTGTAAATAAGATGTAACTAGTGGGACATCTGTAGCTCTTGGGAGTTTTGCAAGGGCACTGTAAAATAGTACAAGGTGCAAGATAGTAACTTTCCAAAGAATTATTAATAGCTTACTAGCAGTAGCAAACTGTATTTGAGGTAGAGAATATATTACCTGTGGAAGAAATTACCTTATTTTAAGCTATGCCTCTCACCCTTTTTAAGTAAGTCTCAGGGGAAAGCACAGGCTTTTATGCTACAAAGATGTAGTAGCTCAATATCCAGCATTAGCGCAGGCTTCTGCCAAAAAAGAAGTCTTTCATGTTTTTGTAGTAGAAACAATATAACTAAGGGGAAGTCCTGTTCTCCAAGCTCATGCATCAAATAGCGTTAAATTCCTTTTTGTGGAAAACTGCACTACTAAGGGATGAGGAGATGGTGTGGAACCTGGCCCGACTGCCCCGTCCCAGTTATACCACTACAGAGAGGAAAAATGGAAACCTGGCACTATTTCTAATAACTATTTCTTTGTGAGGACAAGCATAGGGGGACTCTGTGAGTATGTTTGAGTACCAGTGCAAACCGCTACAAGTTCATGTGTGGCAGCAGTAGCGCTCAGTGAATGTTTCTGTGAGCTCTGCTGCTTTTATGGAGAACGTTGGCTATTTCTGCATCGTGAGTAATAGGGACAACTACAAAGCCTGAGACTGGCTGAATGCTCTCTGCTCAGCTGCAGGCTGAGGTATGTCTTTATGGGTTACCTAGCAGAAAAAATGCTCTCATTATTTAAAACAGTATCACAACTATTTTCTAGAAATAATTCTCTAAATAAATTCTGTTGATATTTAATGCTATTTAAAATTTATTTCGCCTTATACAGTGAATTTGTTTTTTAAAGTTCTATAATAGAGAACGGGAGTACAAAGAATATTTTAGGCTAATGAGTAGTTATTTTTACGGCAGCAGTAAGCTTCGAATAATTTGAATGTGGGATTACTGCAGTCCTGAGTTTCAAAACCTTGGGTTTCACATCCACATTTTAGTGAAAACATTGGTCTGAATAAGCACAAAAGGTGAAGGAAAAGTCCCTTACACAATGACAAGCCAGTGGACAGGTCAGACTCTGCATTTAGCTGGAGGGCACTGGATAAAAGCTAGTGAACTAACTGCAGCGTGCCTGCAAAGACAGAACTGACACTTAATCTGAGCTGAAAATCCACTCCTACCTCTGTGAAGCCACCCAGGCCTCCTCTTTATCTCAGCCAACAGACCTTTCCTGAAAACTCATTATTTGCTAGGACATTTTCTGTCAGATGCTGGGGTATTCATTCTGAAGGCTGGGAGTCTGCATAGCTTTACATAATTTTTTTTTAAACAACATTCTTACACTTTTCCAGAAAAAACTATTTGATGTACTATGTAAATGGGAGCAATTTGGAATTACTGGACATTTTTATTTATAAAGAAGGAGAATCGAGTCCAAATACCAACTTTAATATCATACTGCTCTGCACGTACGCCACATTTCATCTGAGTCCCATCAGCAGTTTCCAAATCAATCTTCATGCTGATGTAAGTGAAATAAAATATAGCTATTGGGTTAGGAAATGGCTATATTAAGGAAGAAAGTCCCTTCTGTCACTGAACTGAGTACTGTCACTATTCAACGGCTTCCGTGGATGCTGAGCATGCTTGGCACTTCACTGGAGGCGGTGAGCACCATACCGTATCAGGCCCTGTCGGATTTGGTCACCTTTACTCGTTAAGTCAATAGCAGAAAAAGAAATAGAATTTGAAAGGTAAAACTTTCGGTTAACTTTCCTAAGTGAAGAAACACAGTCTTTTGCAGGCACTGTCTACACATTCTTCTTCCATCCAATGCTTGCTATTACACATACTCAAAACCACTAAATTAAGCAGGATTCTTCAATGCCAAATGGATAAGCATTTGTTAGTCCAAAACCAAACAATTTGAAATACTACTTCTTTTTAGATGCAAAACTATTGATCAATGATAAATATTATCAAAAGATGCATTTTTAAAAATTAATTTTAACTATAAGTGAAACAAACTCGTATTTCCACAGTAGTTTAGTTGTAATTACATATGCCTTTATAAAGGTATATGCAATTCAGACACATGACAGAGGAGAAAAGTTACCCTGAAATGATCTATTATATCAGCAGTGATACTTCCTATTGATTTTTACAGATTCTATTCAGTCTGCTATTTTAAAATTAGCTACTGACCCAAAGTTGGTCACTGAAGAAATTTTGCAGGCCTGGCTTGTTTCCAGCTGTTTCTTAATTAACTCTCTAGGTCAGATTTCTTATTATAAAAGAAAGATATAATAGCATTTAATAATAAAACCGCAGTCTCACTGCACTCAGAGTGACATAAATGAATCGTAGATTTAGGCTTGGAAAAGTGACTTCTCAAGCTGTAACCCAGCGAAATGTCCTTTTTGACTTGCAGCACTGAACAGTGAGTGAAAGTGAGAGAAAACACATTTCCCCACTTCATAGCAAGTTGCCTCAATTATACAATTGTCGATTGGCTGTATGTATAGAAGGGGTTGGTTATCTTTGCCCTCTTTAGGAAGTGGGAATAAGGAATAGGGTAATTTTCTGCCTGAAGTTCTGTTAAAGTTCAAGAAAGGAACTCTTAAGAAATCCTGATCTTCCACGAGCTGGATCGCAAATACAAATAAAATTTTGTTTAAATTCAACATGATTAATGTTCTCTCTCATCATATATGCATTTTTTTCAGAACAGACTGCATACAGTGATTGCCCTATTGCATTCACTATAGGAGTGGTGACAGAGCATTAATTCAAAATAACAGGCAGGAATAAATCACATTACCTTTCACAATTTAAATTTCTAAGATAGAGCTCTTAACTGTTTTACAGGAAAATTAAATTGCTGTCGATGCTTGTTTGTACTGAATAAAGCTTGCAAAGTTAAATTATATGTAGTGAAATGTCTGGAGAGGGGTAAAGGAATACCTTACTTTTTTAATGACAAAATTTCATTAGGGAAAAAAATACTAAAGATCTTAAGACAGAGGAAGAAATTTTCAGTGTAACTAAAGATCAAAAATATTTACGTATTATGCTAACACTACTCTGTGTTAAATGTATTTTCTACAAGTAAACATGTCAGTCTTTTGTTATAAAGTAACTGTCTTACCTCAACTATTCCTATTTTTCCATCAGTAGTCTTCCCATATTGGTCCACAAAAGCTTTCATTTCAGGTGTTAAATCCTACAAAGTTATGAGAGAATCATTAAGATACAGAGAAACACACGTAAACTTACTTCAACACTGTATTAGTTGCCAAATAATATACTACATTTAATGAATACTTACTGCAGCTCGATTCCTCAAGCTTAAATGAAATGGAGTACTTTTCTATCATGAATAATGTCATTGTGAGAAATTTTACTTCCTAAGGAATTATACTATAGTCAGTGTGGATGATTGGCATCTAAATACTTAGAACTCCTATTTTAGTTTACAGAATGAAAAAATTATAAAGACAGATGTGTTGGAAGATGTGTATAACAGCTCCTTTGTTTAAGAGGATGACAGTGAAGTTCATAGGCAATTATTAGTCAATTTTGTCAGTTTTCATTTTTAAATTAGTAACTTGAAGGCAGTGCAAAATCTTTCAAAATAAGGAACGTTTCAGTATAATACATCTGAACACCGAAATAGCCTTTCCACATCTTTGAATTGATTTTTCCTGAACAATGGATGCTATTTTAGCCATAAAAGAACGCATCACGATATCATGTTTTTCACTGTTTAGTATTTGGTTATCATAGAAACAGAGTCAAAATGTCACTGCTGAAATGTAGAGAGGCAGATTTAAGAGGGAGAAAACTTTAAGCAGTACCTTAAATCCGACAGAGTAAAGCCAGCGTAATTGTTCTTCATATAAATTACAGTCCCTGTGATATCTCTGTTCTCTGAAGGCTATCCTCACTCAAAACTACGGCAAAGGTGCCAGCCTTGGGGTGAATATCTAAATATTTGTCTTCACATTTCAACTCACTTGCCTTGCAATGATATGAGCCACCAAGACTGATTAAATTTTTAACTTTCTTTATTATTCTTATAGGCCTGAGCTAGTAAAACCACGCAGCAAGAATCAGGACTACAGTTATATTAAAACAATTAAAAATTTTATGGTTATTGTTGAAGACAGAGCAGGACCTAAGTGATTCTCTCACTGGAGACACAGGGAATCTCAGTTATACAAAGTCCATTGTAGTTTGTCCCAAATTTCAACTACCAAAGCTAACTAAAATGTCAGTTCTTCATAGCTGATACAATCATGGCCTAGTATCCTATTTCTGTCAAAGTCATCCATGGCAGGTTAGTAATTTGCCATGGCTTTAATTAGAGATGTGGTTATTAATACAATGCACTTCAATGTCACCTTTCATCTAATGATCCCAAAGTGAGGACAAGTAGCAGATAGAATGGAGAATTTAGACACCTCGATTTTGATTAGTCCTGGTTAAATATTTTACTAATCTTTCCAATAGCAGCTCTGCAGTGCCAGACAGTGTCCAGCCATTGAAGGAGGCACAGCCGGTCACAGGTTAAACAAAACAGGATACTCATCCTCTAGTACATTACTCAGAAAGGGGTTTTTTTGGTGTTTACTTCACCTGCTCTTGAGGTGCTTGATGAGTTTTTCAAGTTATGTTATGTTCAAATAAATGTTTTCAGTCAAAAAAACTTGCCTAAATTTAACCAAATCTAGTCCTAAACTTGATACAGAGGCAGTGCTTGATGCTTGAAATTAAGAAACTAGCCCTTCACACCTCAATCTCCCCTTTTAAAAGTTAAGAAGCACTTATCCAGCCAAGTGGAGCTGTAGAAAAAAAATAGCTTTTTTTCAATATGATTCGAAAACGTAAGGATAGATGGCACTAAAGAAACACTTGGGTGACTGTATTCACAAACATCTATTAAATCACATATTTCTGTGGAAAACTGTTGCCGTTGTCTATATATGCAGAGAAAGTGAGAAACAGATGTGGAAGAGCTGGGCCAAGATCCACCTATTGGACCTTTATCAGCCTCTGTGTTAGTCACTTACACCCCACAGTTTCTTTTGGCAATTGGCATAGCTAAACAGAGAACCTATCGCATAAACGTGGGGCACAATAAAGGGCAATAAAGGGAAGCTATGCTTGTATACTTACATAGCTTTCATCTTTAAAAAAAAGAAGCAGTTCTTTCAACATGTCTGAAACTATATCAGATCAATTCACTATCTGCCATAATGCATGGAGTAAAAAGACGTAGTGTTACCAAAGAAAATTCTGAACCCCAAAACCTCCAAATACACATCTGCCCTTTGGGGATAGCATGAATCAGGCTGCACGCTACTGCTCCATCTGAGAAAAAGCAACTGTGAAAGCACGAGTTTACCAAGTGGATTAATAAAGGGACTAGAATTAGAACATAATTAGAATAGTTCTGTAGCTGGGAAGAATATTGGGAAATGTTAAACCATTTTATTTGGTGGCAGAATCAATGTGATTCTTTAATGCATATGGCATGACTGATGTACAATCGAGCTATGAAGAATTCATAATTGAATATTTCAAAAATAGTGAGCAAGAGAGTGACCTGAAATGCAGAAGTTAATGATGACAAAGAAGCTTTGGGGTGTTAAAAGAAGGACAGCTGAGGAAATGACATATAACCTACACTACTTTCCCAATGTGTCCCTTCTGGCAAAAGAATAGAAATTCAAAGCTGCAGAATTAGTATCCCATGAGACAAGACACAAACTAATGAGATGCTTGTTTGGCAAATGAGCCTTCAAATCCAAGAATCAGCTTAGATTTGAAACCTAAGATGACATATATCCATACTCCAGAGCCCATAGACCAAGTACTGAATTTGATGCTGCTACTGTAGATTGTTCTTTTCAGCAGAACACTCTAAAGATAGGTTTGAATCAGAGAAATCGAAAGGAAAACTTAATTAAAGACCTGAGCGTTTTAAAAATACAGTGGGAGATAGAGGCAGAGGTTATCAAAAAAAAAAAGCATAAATTATTAAATTTGTAGCAGATACAGCAGATTTCAGTGTTACTTTGAGAAGGCTCTGTTTTTAAGAAGAGATGTACACTTGCTCTGAGAGACAAAGGAATCTGATCTTAAAATGATAAATATTTTTTTCCTTGAGCTTCTAATTAATTTTTAAACTGCTGAATAATATACCAACATTTCTACTAAGAATGGCATTCATATTAAATATACACAGGCTTTAATATCTTCTTTCTAATGGACATACATAAGTTTCCTGCACTTCAATATAGAAGAGAGATTTGTTCTGATGCGGTACTTTAAAAGTATTGAAATTGTGTTTAATATTTTCTGTGAAAAAAAAAAAATAGAGTTTTTCCCTGAGAAAAACCACATTCCTTTCCCAATTTTCTGGGTTTTTTTAGCTTGTTTTAAAAAAATATTTAGTTTAGACTTACACTCATGAAAATGAGTCCCTACACCAATGGCTCTAAGAGTTAATTGGTACCTGGATGGCAGTAACATTAGAGGCATTGCTGGGAGACATTTTCAGATGTACGAAGTTTAAACTCATACAATTAATAAGAAGATACGATTTTCCACAAAATAAATTGAGTCATATTTTTTTCTGCATTTACTTCTAAAATATACAGCAACTTTTAAAGCAAATTTAATTATTGAAAAGCTATTGCTCAATTTGGAAGTATTCTTATATGAAGTACTAATCTATTTCCCCCATGCACACATGCCATACAGTTAAATCATTTTTTTTCCCTGTTACTTCAGAAGTCTTTTAGCATAGATTCATTTAAATAGATTCCATTAGGTTATGTATTGGAGTTTGATGCTAAGTGGCCTGTTTTAGAAACTGATTAATTTAAAGGAAATTTATTTGTTAAAAAGTTTCACTTCTATTTTAATTAAAATCTTTACATGGAATCTTTCGTTTATTTCTTTCTTTTTTCCTTTCTTTCTTTCTCTCTCTGATTTTTCCCCATGTGGGTATAGTTTGGAGGAAATTAATGATTAGCATTTTAATAACACGTAAACAGAATCGTTTTGATAACACTGTCAAAAACTTTGCTGTCTCTCTGAACAATTTAAACTACCAGGATTTGATACTCATACTCCTGGTGTATGACACTGGTGAAGGGCAAAACGTGGTCAGCAGTTATCTGCAGATCTATTTACTGACCACCAAGGGGCAGAAATGCATTTCAGCCCATACTGCCCATTAGGTACGAAATTAAGAGAGTCCAACTTGTTGTTTTTCTTTTTCTCTTTTTGGTATCAGTACATATCTGGATCAGGTAAGATTTATTGCAAAGGGATAAAGTCCCATTCAAGACAAAAAGATAACGTCCATGCATTTCTTGACTTTGCTTTTTAAGCACTGCCAGAAATACCAGCTTGTAGCCTGGCAAGATGTGAGCGGGACCTGCTCCCCAGGGAGGTGGACCCCGGCCTCACCTTTCCAAAGCAGATCATTTATTTCATTTGCAACCTGCTGATTTCTAACTGAGCTACTTCCCTTTGCCTAGTGAGGCAAATGCATGAGCCATGTGATGGCAACAGAGAACAGAAGGAACCGGGGCACTGGAGTTTGCTCAAGAAAACTCTCCGGGAGAAGACAGAAAAGTGGGGAGAAACGTTAACCTACCAAGCCTGCCTTCTTCCGCGCCTGCTGCAGCTCCTGGATGAAGTTTTGTAGCTCCTTCCCATCCATGTACCCATTGCCTACAACAGAAACAGTTACGGTTGCTGCCACCGCTCCCTCCAAACTCTCTCCGATCTTCAGCGCCGGCGGGGACGTCTCCGACCCGTCTGCTCCCTCCCGG
>NW_010100720.1:896-1400 GCF_000699245.1 Pterocles gutturalis | reverse complement strand
AGTTGGTTCTTCACGCTGCATCTCAGCCCATGCTTGGCCTGGACAGCGTGTTCAGATTGCTGGCTGCTGGCAGATGGCTGAAATTCCTTGGGGAACACTTTCATGTATAAGCCCATCCTTGTTCACAGAGTAAAGCTATAACATTCTATAGCTGGACCTATCTTGGTAGTATTAGTGAGGACACTTCATCATCCTGGTGGCTGTAATGATATTTTAGGTTGTGGGGATCTCCTCTGAGGGCTGCTGCTATTTTTGCTTCTCGGAGTGGGTGGTGTTGCCAGGCTTGTGCCAGCCTGGGCTGCTGAGGGGAAAAGGAGCCAGAAAGCTTTTACTGGGGTTGTGTAGCTGTGGCGGGGACAGGCCCTACCGACCCCCAAGTAAGAGCAGTCCATGTCTGTAGCATCGGTATCTGAAAAGGTGTGTCCTGTTGGTACGTTTACGAGAGCTAAATATGATCTAGATTAGGTCAGGCTGGTTTTACATCAGCATTATGGAGGATGGACT
>NW_010100720.1:0-835 GCF_000699245.1 Pterocles gutturalis | reverse complement strand
CTCCCCCTAAATAAAATCAGAAAGGAATTTGCCCATCTGCATAAAACTTCAGAAACTCTTTTTTACCTACTGACTGAGCCTGTGGTCCAATCTTCATCTTCATCGAAGTGCACATCGCCACCAAAACCTCTGCCAGGTGGAAAGGCACGAGTGAGGACACCAAGGGGGCCATCAAAATAACGAGGGCAATGTCCATGAGCTAAATAATATGATGTTGAAACAATGCTGAATTTATGTAATGACTATTGGAAAATCTTTAAATTAATCTTACCATCAGTATGGAGTCAGCGTATTACCTTTGGTCCCAAACGCAATCATCGTATCTGCTATTCCCTCATAAATAAGAGTGAAAATCAGTGGGGTAACAGCGCTCCACACTTCAAATGCCTTCTGGATTGCTTTATCCACGTCCTCTGCTCATATCTGGTGTGTGGTTCACAATTCTACAGATACGAGGGTTCAAGTAACAATTCTTAGTGTTTGCAGCAAGAATTTATCTAGTGTTAAGATGATGAACAGAGATGTATAAGAAGTTTAACTTGTAATTCAATAGCTCCCAAGATTCATCTTGGACTTAGTGAGTTTGAGGGATGTGATAACTTTCCAACATGTCCTTTTCATAATAATAATTTTGTATGTGGTATCTGTTTTTCTCAAAATGGCCTTTGGCCAGGAGGTGGTCTGTTGAGTATGAGGAAAAACATCTCCTCAGGTTTCTGTGACTACTAAACTGTCAGTCTTAGCAAATTTTGAAGATAAGGGGGCTTGTACACATGTAGTTGATGTTTCTGTTTGGCTCTGAATATTTGTCAGGAGTGATACACAACAGGCAAAA
>NW_010100719.1:5319-5527 GCF_000699245.1 Pterocles gutturalis | reverse complement strand
GGTGGGCGGGTGCTTTGGGAGAAAAGATGGCGATTTGGGGAAAGGGCGCGCTTGGAAGCAGCTGGGGAGATGCTTGGACAAGCCACGGGGAGGGTGGAGAGGGACGTGATGGCAGCAGGAGGAGCTGGGGACAGCTGGCCCCTGCTCTCTGTGGAGGGATGGAGAGCAAAGGCGAAGTGGCACCATCCTGAGTTGCAGTGGGGGGGGG
>NW_010100719.1:595-5257 GCF_000699245.1 Pterocles gutturalis | reverse complement strand
GAGGAAGCAGGACCTGGGGGAGACCAGAGTGGGAACAGCATGTGGGTGATGGCTTGGTAATGAAAATAAAGACCAAGGATCAGCTCTGAGGCGGGGGGGGGTTGCAGAAGGAGAAACATCAGAAATTAAGCTTGGATGCAAGATTATGCACAAGGAGTCTTCTTACCTTCCTTGCTCAAGTTACCTCAAAAATCAATTATTTATTGCACTAGAGGTGCAACTGGGACTGTCTTGTGCATCCAATTGCCTGCCTGGTCCCGTGTGTCAGCAAACGACCCCATGGGATCCCTGGAGCTGCCATGTGCTCCCCGAGAGCCACTGCTCCCCGGGAAGGGCAGAGAGGGCAGCGGGCTCGGCGGGAGGAGCAGCACCGCGCCGGCGGCACCACAAGCCCTCGCCCGCCTCCCACATCCGTACTAGCTGGATTTAATTTTCCTTGTCTGACTTGTAGACAAATGACGCAGCATGTGTTTTTAGGAGCTCAGTCCCTGCCTGGCTTTTTGTTCTTCTGTGTGTTCAGCTCTGTGCAATTTCCTTTCTTACTCCTTTTTTTTCCCCTCCCCTCCTTTTTTTTGCATAATTCTCTCTTTCTCCAGTTTAAGGAACCTGCCAGGCGCCCCTCAGATCCTCCACACATTGGTCATCCACAGTTTTTGTCAAACTTCTTCTTTCTGAGGTTTTTTTATAGAAACTTTGTGGGTTTTTGGGTTGGTGTTTTTTTTTTTTCTTGATAGTGACTTTTCTTAAGAAAAGTTTCATGTGTTAAATAGCTTTTAAATTAAGATTTTACCCGTGTTGCTGCATGTACAGGCTTATTCCTTCCTTGCCTCCAAACCTGCCTGGCTCACAACAGCAGCACACTCACCACAAAGACTATTCTGGGCTAAAAGAGCCCAAACAGGCAGAAAGTGTGTCAAAACAGGCCTTTGGTGAGCCCAGGCAACACCTGCTTGGCTTTGACACCACCCAATTTATGTGGTCTGAGACTCAGCTTGGAAAAATGAGAGTATCCTATGAAGCTCTGGTGGTGGGAAGGTCTGGTGGTGGGAGACTGTTGGTGATGGGACACTCTGGTGGTGGTGGGAAGGTCTGGTGATGGTGGGATGTTCTAGTGGCTGGGCAGTGTCATGGTGGTGGGACATTCTGGTGGTGGGACACAGTTGTTGGAAGTTCTCATCGTGGTGGGACATTCTGGTGGTTTGACACTGTCATGGTGGTGGGACATTCTGGTGGTGGGACACTCTTGTGGTGGTTGGAAGCTCTTGTGGTGGTGGGATGATCCGGTGGTTGGACACTGTCATGGTGGTGGAACATTCTGGTAGTGGGACACTCGTATGGTGGTGGGAAGCCGGTGGCAGGATGCTTTCATGGTGGTCATCACATTGCACAACGGCTCTGCCCTGACACCATCCGTCTGTTGGCTTGGGGGCAAATGGGAATAAATTTCCCAGTGGCATCTTTTCTTCTCCCGTGGTTGGCCAGGTGTCTCGGTTTTCCTGGCGATGCAAATGTGAGAAATTTGAGGACGTGCTGAAACACGATGTCCCTGCTGTTGCGCTGCTGCCTGTGTCCTTGCTGCCTGCTGGGCAAGAGCTGCTCGGTGAGAGCCATGGAGATCGGGCTGTCCGTTTTGGACACAGGCCCAAGGGCTCCTCTTTTCTTCTGCCATCAATGCTGATAGTTTTCATGAGAAGTTGAGCAACAAGGACACGAAATCCTGCAGTTCTGCTGTCCCGCAGATGCAGGGCCGTTTGGGGTGCATCACTGCCATGGAGGGGACTGGTGTTGCAAGGACTGTCGCCCTTTTGTGGGTGTTTCACTTGCTGTGATTCACCGTTGCTCGTTGGCTCAACCTCAGTAGAATAAATCTTTGGACAGAGCAAAGGTCACCAAGGGAGGAGAAAAACCACCAGAAGTGAAAATTCAGCAGTAAATTGAGATAAAAGTTTGCATTTTACATGGTGTCTGAGTCTGACTAATCCCCTGCAAGTTCTCCTGGTTGCATTGAGGAGCGTGTCCTGCTGTCGGAGCTCTCCAGGGAAGGTCTGAAGACCTCTTCATTTAGGTTGGTGTGTTGGGATCTTCCCTCCTTGGGTCTCCCTCCCCTTCTCACCACAGTGGTCCTCAGTGGATGACATTGTGCCACAGTGGTGCTGAGGAGTGAATCCTGTTCTGCACCGGCTCGCTCGGCTGGCTTGGTGAATGTTCAGGGCTTGGATGAATCAAGATCTTGATGGCAAAAACAGAGTCGGAAGAACACAGGGCATGGAGGTGGTGCACCAGGGTGAAATGCCAGGCTGTGGTTTGGGCCACCATGGGGAATTTCCCTGGATTCCTAGCAGGGAGGTGGCCGGTGAGGCCGGGTGCTGCTCGGCATCAGTGCAGGTGGAATTGCAGCCTCGCGGAGGTGGTACACGGCATCCCCACGCACCGGCTGCACCAGGAAGGTGTGGGAACGTCTCCTTCCTGACCCAGCATGATTCTGCTCAGCTGCTCCTGCACCGGCCCCTTCTCTCTTGCAGGAAACCAAACACCGGAGACGGGCAAATGTGCTCAGAAAGCAAAGACGAGGGAAGTGTCCTTGGAGTTCCCGTGGGACATGTGCTGAGCTCCAGTCCTCATTCCTGCCCCTGTGGCTCTGGGAGGAAGGAAAGCACTGTACTGTGGTTATGTGTCATCTTCTGGGCTGCAAAGATGACAACAGAACTATCCCGTGTTTCCCTCTGTCCCAAGCGTTGCTCTGACGCCCTGGCCATGGTTCATCGTGAGCGTGGGCTGCCCAGTCCAGAGACAGTGCTGGGTCCCGGTGACATCCATGCAGTGCTGGTGGAGATGGTGCCTGGGGTTGTGAAGGGGGACAGAAGTTTTGTGCTTGTCCCCAGAGCTCATGTCTGCTGGGGAGTGGTGCAGCCTTGCGCTGAGGTTCTGTGCCCATCCGTGTCCCTCTGCACTTGTCCACTGGGGACTGATCCCAAGGGTGATCCCTCCTGATAGCAGTGAGTGTTGGGAGAAGACACTTCTTTAAAATTCCTCCAGAAAAATCTAAAAATCTTGCACTTTGTCTTCTCTGAATGTGTTTTTTTCGGAGAAAGCCACCAAATAGCAGAGAGCAACATGGACCGCTTGGGTTGCCCGTGGCCACCACCTGCTCTGGCTGGTTGTTTTTCGCTGCTCTGCTGCCGGAGGAGCCCTCTCGAAACCCAGGCGTGCAGAGACCACGTGGAAGAAGGAGATAATGTATCAGGCACAAAGGGATGTCAAATGAGATGGGCTTTTTTTTTTTTTTTTTTTCTCCCCCAGTGTTGGCTAGTAAATCCTTTTGATGTGGAAACCAGAATTTTTCGCAGCCAAATGCAGGTTGCAAGCAGCTCTGCGCAGTCCCCATGGGCTGTGCCACCTTCGGGCTCTGTTGCAGCCCAACCGCTGCCATTAACACAACTAATTCCTTTCCCCCATCATTTGTGTAATTAGGAATACGGCACTGTGTCTCCCATCCACAGCAGCCCCTTTGGTTTCAGACCAGACCCGGGTCGGTACGACTCACAGAGGCAGAGGAAATACCATTTCACTACTGAAAAAAACAATTTTTGTGGTTCGGATGCTGCAGCCATCGGCAGCTTTGCCAAGAACTTCAGTTCTTACACAGGAAATGAGGCTCCTTTCAAAGCACCAGAGCGGGGCTATATATATAGCCTCTCTGAAAAGATATTTAAAGAAACATATTGACACTAGCAAGAACAGGAAAAAATAGCTCCTGGCTGCGGGGAGCGAGGGCTGAAGGCAGCTGAGCCCATCCTGGGGGAGTAGGTGATACAGGGGATTAATTCACGACTCTTTTATCTCCAGGAAAATGAGCCCTTGTGCTTTGTGCTGTGTGAACACCCATGCTTTTGGATCTCCTGTCTTTTAAGCGGAATTAGAGGTGCTTGGGATTGAATACAGCTTCAGCAGTGAAGAAATGAGTCATCTCATCTCCTTTCAGAGAGTCCCTTTTAGGAACTTATTTCCATCCCCAGGGAAGGAAAATAGTTTGTCTTTTACTGGATTAGGGACTGCTTTTCTCTTCAGTGCAATCCATGATGGAAGGGGTTGGGATTTCTAAAAAATATATCTAGAAATAACTGAGTTTTTTTTAATGTGGTGATGGACTCCAGAAGTGGCCGAGCCTCAGGAGGATAAATAGGTTTGGATCTGGAAGTGGGGGACATCTGCCACCGAGTGCAGGGGGCTACTCCAGAGGGGGACGTGATGTTTTTGGACCACCATGTGACAAAGGGGGACCTTGCCGCAGGTGACACCGGGGGCTGAGCAGGAAGGAAGGGATGCCAAGGGCTGGGGCATGTCGCTGCCCCACAAACCATTTGCCCTTGTTCAGCACGTGCTGCTCTGGTGGTTTCAAGAGGCTCTTTAAAATCTGATCTTTCAAATACGGATCAGCATGAACGCCGTTGAGTCGGGTGGTTGTGATTCAGTGGCTCTGCAGTTCGGGGAGGGCTCCCCACCAAGGGTGTCCTGTGCCAAGGGGTGCGGGGGCTCTTGCCCCCTGAAATTCAGCCCATTTACCTCCATCCTCCTGCAAAGCTGGGGAAAAGCAGGCAGCCAGGTGGATTAATTTTACCAAATTCTCCATCAAAGGACTCCAGACTGAGCGTGGTCCCCTCC
>NW_010100719.1:249-566 GCF_000699245.1 Pterocles gutturalis | reverse complement strand
GAGCGCAGGGAAGATGGTGGGGAAGGGCAGGTGGGAAGCGGGCGCCTGTCCAGGGAGGGGGTGGCTCACCCCAGCTTTGTTCTTCCAGGGGAAAAAAACCTCTGGACAGACCAAAGTGAAGGGGCTGAAGCTGCAGTGGGGACAATTTTGGTTGAAGATTGAGAAACCGAAGATGGAGAGAAGGTGCCCATCACAGCTCCCAGAGCATCATCCCATGGGTGTGACACAGACCCAGGCTGAGCATCGCGCGCTCTGACACCGTCTGGCACACGGGCACCGAGGCGTGAGCCGTGGCACCCAAATGCCCCACCCGTGCT
>NW_010100719.1:0-214 GCF_000699245.1 Pterocles gutturalis | reverse complement strand
GCCTGGGGGCTCCCCCAGCCTTTGCACAGATCCTGAGCACGACAGACACCCAGCCCCTCAGGCACGTGTATTGCTGAGCTGGAAAACTGGATTTATTCATACCTCAGAGCAAGAACAGGGCAGTGGTTAGAGCCAGAAGTTGTCACAACTTTGCAAGGCTTGTTCTGATGCAAAGCTGATACTTTAAAAAAATATTTTTTTATTAAAAATGTAT
>NW_010100718.1:70402-101909 GCF_000699245.1 Pterocles gutturalis | reverse complement strand
TGAGGCTGGTATGGGAAGAAGGAGAAAAGATCTCCAGTGCTTTCCTCCTCCCCCCTGAGTTTCTAGGACTAAGATATGGATCATTAAAAAGGAGTAGCATAATGCAATTAAGCATTAGACAGTCCCCACTGCAACACTTATCCATTGTTCCTCACTCTGCCTTCTGCCAGAACGATTCTCGTCTGGACAAGAGAAATATAATTGAACAAATAGTTCATTTCCCTGGCCAATTGCATCTGTAGTGTCTCCCCTGAATCTGCTGCTGGCTGGCTGCAAACGCAGCAGTGTCCTCAGACAAAAACAGAGAACCGGGACACTCTGGTGAGTGTCATGGGCTAGCCAGCAAGAGCAGCGCTGAGGTGGCTGCTCACCCGAGTTGTTCTGACAGCAGCAGCAGAACAGGTTTGCTCCCTCACCTCTTGTTCCTCTTAGCTTCCTTGTGGGGTGTGTGAATAAGAAAAATAACAGGTGGTGAGGCAGGTGAAGCCTACAACTAGAAGATGCTATGCGTGGTTCTGGCAAGTGCTCTCTTTTCTGTAGTCTGTCTCTTAACTTTCTCTTTACCCTGGAGGATATAAAGGATTTCAGGCTGTTTGGAGGTGATGCTGTTCTGGTGGACTTTGCCAGCCTGCCCTTGAGCCTGTGCCTGTGGTGGCTGTGTGCACTGCCGTGTGCATGCACACACACTTATGCACAGAGGCAGGAGCGCACAAGCCCGACACTACTGCTCTTTTCCAAGAGAGCTCTGAGCACCTGCAGGGTTTGCGGCTGCACCTGGGCCCCATGGCACATTTGGCTGGAGGCTGCGTCCCTTTCTCTAGAATCTCCTCCCAGTTCGCAGCGCGCAGCAGAGCTCAGCGTGCAAGTATGCACAGATGCATTCTCTGCACCACTGTGAGACACACTCAGCACTGGGAGGCTTTTCCTTGCTTCTGGAGCTTCTTATCACAAGTCTGCATCACACAGCTTTCCTCCTTCCGTTCTTTCTCCTTTCCTCTTTCTTCTTTGTCTGTAGACCGCCGCCTGTCCCAATTCACTCTCAGTTTCTCTTTCGTCTTTTCATGCTTAATCCATTCTTTCACCTCAGTTTCTTCTAAGTAGACCTTGTTCTCTTCAGCCTGCTCCACTCAGCACTGGAGAAGTAGCCCAGCCCTTCTTCTCAGTAGGAGTATTCCTGCCAACTGTTTCCAAAAAGTAGCACAATACCCAGGCTGAACACTGACATAATTACATACACAGACAGAGAGTGTAGTAAATAATCCTGCCTTTCAAGCTTTCACCCAGTGGTCTTTTGCTATCTCCTTTGCCTCTGGGCTAAAAGTATTATACTTGGTTTGCATTTACTTATATTCTGGAAACACTAAGCGCAGTCAGTGCATGGTATGATATGGTATCAAAGTGGATGTATGTTGATGTCTTGCACCATATACGCTGAGTCTGTATGCACCGTGTGTCTGAATATGCATCTCACGGCTCTGCTCCTGGGTTCAGGCTTTGACAGTCATGTTTGGCAAGTGCAAGGGCTGTCAGGGAAAGAACAATTCCTGTGGTGTCGTTCCATCGATGAAGGAAAGATGGCTGTGGGATGAAGGTCAAGAGGGCCAGCAAAAAGCACAGGGCTTGGCTAGGTGTTTACGGTGGTTAGGGTGCTAGCTAGTTTTCTAAGATTTTGTGTGTACATATGATTGCCGACTGTGGGTATTGTCAACACGGTTCTTTCCAGTTGTGCTTGTGAGCCTGAGCCTGTCTGCAGTTGCTTTGATTGTGAGTCAGTCTGTCTGCAGTTGCAGTAGCTGTGAATCAGTGTCTGCCTGTAATTATGTAGGTGAATCAGTATTGGCTTGTTACACTTTGAGTGCAAACGGTTTCCTGTAGCGGTTGTGGGTGTGAATCACTCTACAGTCCCTCTGGATATGTTTTTGAGTAGAGAGATGCAATTCTGGGATTAATTTTGTTTTGATGAGGAAAAACTGTCAAGCAGCTTCTTGTTTTGAAAAATCAAAGCTGGGTTGGGAGTTGGGCACATAGCTTGCTTCTCCGTTACCAGCTTTCTACAGAAGACATCACTTTTTAAGGCTTGTTCCCAAGATTTCCATGTTGATATGAACCTTTCTTTGCCTTGCGCCTCTGGTTCCGAGTGTCCTCTTCTGCTGGCATCTCTTGCAGAGCTGCAGATAACGCATCTGGTAACCATCACACGTCCCATGTCCCTTAAACGTGTGTCAGATTCATGGGGAGGTTGTTTATGGTTCGTGCAGTGTGTGTGTTTGTGGGGACAAGCCAGTGTGTGCCTCTTGGGTAGGTAAGCACAAACATTCTTATGCTTGTGAGTCCAAGACTGTGTGATTCCTCTGCCACGTACCTCTTGCTGTGAGCAAGTGCTGTTTCTCTAAGTAGATGGTAAACAGCAAGTTTGATTCAGGTAGGCAGAGGTACTGCTGCCTGTTTCTTGTTCTCCGATTCCTATAAAATGCTGTAGTAGCTTCTGGCCTTAAGCAGCATCTGTACAGCACAAAGCAGCACTAAACAGAGGCAAGTCGGAGAAATCAGGGCTATCTCAGATGATGGAACCAGAGCACTCCCCTTGGTCTGGGCTAACAAACCCAAGCCTTCCCCCGCGGTGGCTGGCGCAGGTAGAGCGCGATGCTGGCAGGGCTGGACTGCTTCCAGTACATGCTGGCTTGGGTGTCTCTGCCTGCGCTGTGCAGTGTACGCGTGCATCCTAGTCAGCTCATTTCAGAACAAAGGGATGCAAACAACCAGGAGGAGAAGGGTCTTGTGAAACACCACGGTGTCTTATTCCATCATTTCCAGGTTTCTAGATGAACCGTGTCTGCTCATTGCTGCCCTTGCCCTCAAATAAAAATATAGTTTTATTCCAAGGAACTCTTATTTTTAGCTGAAGTGATTGAGAACTGAAGCAAAACCTCCCCATCAGGGACACAGGGCAGCATGGGCATCACCTTTGTTTATGGTTGCTGCTGCTGCACTGAGTGCTTGCTGGCTGACCATCGCTGCAGAGAGAGAAGAGGCATAGCAGTGATCACCACAAGGCTGGTGTGTTCATAGAGGATTGGGGACTGCTAGGCAGAGCACAGCCTGTGCAGTTTGGATGATTTTGAAATCCTTGAGAGATCTTGAAGGACCTGTCCTGATGCCTGGGACCTGTTTTGCAGAAGCTCCAGTGCCATGAGGAAGAGCTTTAACGAGTTTCTTGTGCTGTGCATGTGCACCTGACTTTAGGAGCAAACATCCAGGTGTTGTGAGGTCACTTATAGTGCTGTGCTTGGCTCTGCTACTGTGCAGGTGGGTGCATATGCTTGGCACCCACCGGGTCTAGATCACCCTCTTGTTCCTCCATGGTAGTGCTTGTACCTGGGCTTTCGGACTGAGGCTGCCTCTACTTCCCAGCCTGTTTTCCAGCTGGCTTCCCAGCATCAGCTCCTCATTGCACACCCCTCCCTTGAGATACCTGACTTGGCAAAGATGTGGAGCAGCTGCAGGTCCTGGGGACTGTGGGCTGACTGGGAGCTGTGAGTGCTCAGCACTCCTTCAGCTGCTGCCACTGGTGTAGGTACACAGTATGTGAGCGTGCTGACCTCATGACACTGCAGGTACACAGCATATCTGGGTGCAGTGATGGGGCAAATAATGTCTTTTGGGCTGCTTCATGAATGCCACCTGCATGATGAGACTATTGCTTAGTGAATCAGATTGTTCCCTTGGCTGTGCATGTTCCAAGGAAGCAGTAATTTGGGAGAGGTATTGGTGTGAGTCCCACCTCAAAATGTACCCAGGTGGATTTATGGGCCTCTTCTGTCTTCATTCCCTTTCTGATGCTTGCAGTCTCCCCCTCTCTGGGCTGTTCTCCCAGCTTTACCTTTCATTCTCCACCTCCAGAGCTCTATCTGTCTTTCCCTTGTCAGCAGTAAGCCTGTGCTAATCACTCTTTTCTAGGAAGGCATTTCAGAATTTTTAATGGTTTCTAGAATAAGGATTTCTGGAACGATCACCCTCAGTGTGCCAAGTCAGGAGATACCCAATGTTAACAGAGTTACTAGGGTACCTTGCTGGTCTGGAAGGTACCAGCACTTTTTTGGTTCCCAACCCACCTCAGTAGGAGCAGGGGCTGGAGCATGTTGCTGTCTTGGGGAGAAGGAAGCTTTTACAATTCTTCGTTCCAGAACTGCACATCCGACAGGAAGGTTGTGTTTCTCAGGAGTGTTGTTTGTTATGCTGTGATGCTCTGGAGATTGGACAGACTGCATGTGCTGGAGAGGAGTGGGTATGTTTATGATGCCTTTAGGTATATGGTTATAAAGAGACCTGCCAAAATCTGGAGTGCGCAGAATTGTAAACTTCAAATATTGCTGGATTCCAGCTGCAAAGTGTTAGCTGGAGTCCTTAGAAAAATCTGCATTTGATTCAGCTATGGAAGTTACCAGCAACTGCAGAATTAGTGATGAATGCATTTGCTAACAGTGCCATTAAGAAATGAGCAATGGACAGATGGAGGAAGGAATTGCAGAGCTGCTTTGAACACATACCATCCCGATAGGCTCCATCTTGCATAGGCATAAATGAGAACCAGAAGCTACAGGATGATGTTTTTTAACTTATATGAAAGAGTCACTCTAAGGAATTGTACCACTCTTTTCTGAGCATAGAAATCTTTGCATTCTGCTTTTTTCTTCACAGATAGTATGCAGTTTCCTTTCAGTGAGAACTAGTAAGAGATTTTGAGTTGTTTTCTTCTTTGAGACTATTACCATCCAATTAGCATTCCTAAACTCTCACTCGGTTACATGCAGTTAAATGCATGTTGCCTGCATCCTCCCTCCTTTCCCCAGAGGATCAGGGATCTGTGCAGGTACTCGGATCAAGACGTTGACTGCTTCAGAACCTTCCTGAGCCAGGAGTGACAGATGAATAGCATTTTGTTTAAGCACCTTTCTGCAAGGACAGCACCAGTTCAGGCTAGAGGAGCCCCAGTGTTACTGGGGGACCGAGGGACCCCTTCCTGCCTGCTCTGCTTATGGGGCAGACTGTCCTCTCCAAGAGCAACTCTTTTGCGGTAAAATCTGAGCAGCTCAGTTACTGAGCTGTTGAAACCAGGACTGGTTTTATCAACCTGTCAGGCCAGAAACCTTGTTATTGGAAGGGATGTGTGGCCAGTAGTTATTTGGCTTATAAAGCACTTGTACTGGCTGAGATTTTATGTGTTCCTGTGACTGGTGCTGGGCTTGGACCAGCAAGAGCCCCAGGAGAGGGGAGGGGTGATGCTGAGAGCTGCTGTGCTGTGGGGACCACACTAGGCTCTGGCTATGGAGAGCTTTGGAAGATCCCTCAAACAGTACAAAGAGTGAAGCCTCCTCCTCTGCAAAAGCCTCCTTGCATCCTCCAGAGATGTGTTTCCTGCGGGCAACAGGGTGATAGGGTGATAAGCACCAGCACTGGAAGGAGGTTGTTCCTTCTGCTGCTCCCCCAGCACTGCCTGGCCAGCCCTGGCTCAGTGTAAGGCTACCAGGGTTCATCACCAACAGCTAAAGCCCCTGTGTTAATCAGTCAGGAATATCAACCACAATCCTCAGGACCAGGTCTGCTTCTCAATCCATCTCTAAGTGTAAAGAAGACAAAGAACAATGCCACACAGCCTCTTCTATCCAGCTCCCCGGGAAAAATGCAATACAAGAACCAAAGGAACGTGGTAGAAAACAGTGCCAAGCTATTTTCCATGCTGTGTTGTCCTTCCCGACCCCATTTTGGAGGCATTCTCTGTGCCAGCAGACTGAGCCATGGCCGGCAAAGTAATCACTTGGGCAAGTAGTGAAAACAGATTTTTCTTCCAATGCAGGTATGTAGAACTGGTTCTGATGCTTAAAATGAGACTTAAGCACATATTTAACTTTATTCAAGCAGCCCTTGATTAGCTATCCTTGGCTAGCACTTTCCTCAACAGAACTATCCAAAGTAGAAAATTTGCCCTTCATGCCCATGTAATATTGAAGGAAAATTGTATGAACGAGGTTTGGTGGGAATGCAGTTGTTTTGAGCTTCTTGGCACAGACAGGCATGTCTCATACACACCTACATGGAAGGTGTAGGTGCTTCTGGCTCTTGCTGCTGGTCCTGTCCCTATCTCTTTCTGAATTACCTTGCTGCTTCATTTTTCTGGTCCTCTTTTCTTTAGCTGCTCTGACCCACCTTTGGTGCATAATCTCACCAGCCCATAGTCTCACCAAATCTAATAAAGATGGTCCAAAATGTTCTAGAGGAGTCCGAACAGTTCCTGCAGAGCCGAGGCACCTGCTGCGAAACCAAAGGGTCCTAGTTTGTGTGGGTATCCCTTGTCAAAAACTTCTGGCAGTGGAAATTCTGACAAAACAAACCATTTACAGAAATCAGCAGCTGAATGGGAGAGTGTTTATTTCAATGTAATTTTTCAGTGGTGGTGTGGGGAGAGGGAAGCCAGTGATGTGGTTTTTTGCTTTTGGCTAGTGTTTGAAATTGCCTTAGGAAAAAAATAATCAATTAAATCCTATTGTATAATATGCAAGTTTAAGTGAAATGAAAGGGAAAAGTAGAAAAAAATAATCTATTGAGGAGCTGCTAATTGAAGGAATTGTGAATTTGCCTTGTAAGAAACATCAACATTTTAGCTGTCGTCGTTGTGGTTTGGAATGAGTCTCCCTAACTGTAGGAATTTCCCATAGAACAGATGTTCAGCCTCTTAATTTGTGCTTCATCAGCAAGTACGTGAATTTCCAAGACTGCTGGAGGGTGGCAGGAGCAAAGGAGCCATCCCGAATCAGGGCTTGTCTCACAGAGGCATAGGTGTGCCCGTGCCAGAAGGCTCCTGCAGCCTCCGGTAAGCGTGTGCTCCTCTGGTGTGAGGGCTGCACTTCTTCCCTAGGTAGCATCCTGATTAAATAAGGCCCAAGCAGACCGGCAAACACTCACATGCACAAGATTAATCCATGCACTGATATTTGCAGGGATTTTAAATGAGTGATGGGGAGGAAGAGAAAGGTAACACATCTATGCAAGGCAATGCTAAGGCCCTCCTGTGCCTGCCATTAGTGAATATCTTGCCAGAACAAAAGCTGAGGTGTGAGTGGATGAGGACTTGTAGTGCCTGGCTCTTACCTTCTGCCTGCGTGGCAGCTAATGTCATCCTAGAGCTGTGCTGAGCTGAAAAGCAAGGATCGGGCTCAGCATCCAGGAATTCTATAGGGTCAAAGTGTTGTGGGGCAACCAGGGGTAGTTGAATGCAAATTGTGGCGTAACACATGGCCCAGCCTGGCCTTGTGCCCCGTCTCCTCTTCCCGTCATCTGTGGCAGGGGTAGCCAGATAGACCTCCCTGCACATACATGATATACATGATCTCCAGGTGTTTCCATCCTGCTCAGCACAGCTCCCTGCTCTCTCTGTGTGGGATTTCTGCTGGGGGTTCCCATCTCCCATGTCCGTGTGTAGAAACACCTGCTCCTTCACTTGCCCCTTTCATCCTGGGTTACCCTTTGCTAGCTGAGAAATGCTGTTCAGGCACTGGGGCTTGGCTTTCAACCCAGCTTCTCCTTCAGCGCTGAAAGGAGCTGCCTGAGGCTCTGCAATGTTGGTGCCTATTGAGCAGGGAAATCCAGAGATCGGATCTGGCTGGCAACAATATCTTGCCCTGCTTTCTGCAGGCTGTAATTGAAGTGAGCCTTCATTTACAGCTTTGGGGGCTCCCACTGGCCGGTTGTGCCTGGCTGCCACAGTGCTGAGCCTCTGCTGGGCTGAATACCATGTGTACCAGACATGAGGAGTCATGTTGGGGAGACGTCACAAGCTGTATTTATACAGGCTGTTGCTTGGCAGTGCTGTTCCAAGGTGCATCAACATAATGAGATACATAAAAGGGGAAGGCAGTTAAATGTGCAATAACATCACAATAAAAGTAAAACTGAGCATTAATGAAAAATCTGAGCACACGAAGTGCAGTACAGTCAAACACTCACACTACCTGGGGCCTCAGTGCCCAAACTTAATAATGATTTCTGGCGGTGTCATTACCAGAATTAAATGAGGACCTAACTGTCCAGAAAAAGATGTTTGGAAAAAGTGGGTCTTGAGCCTTTGCAAGTGGTTCTGCTGTGTGGCTGCCCCCAAGGCAGCACAGGTAGTGGGGTGAGCTAGGAGCTGCTGCAAGGGGAAGGCGGTGACTGAGAGTACGGGGTGAGGAGGAGGAGGAAGCGATGGGTGGAAGAAGAACCAGTGTGGTCATTTTGGAAGTGGAGCTATGCACTTGCTGAAAGGTGCTGAAGCACCTGGGGAGCTACTGGATGTGCTCTGAACATGGGGTGAAGGTTTTTTATGTGTGTGTATCTGCTTGGCTCTGACCCCATGCTGTGGCTTCCCCAGGGCCAGCGGTGCTGCAGGGAATTTGGTCTTTGGTCCCCGGCCAGGTGTCTCTGACTTGAAATACAGGACCTCAGAAATACTGACTGCTGGCTAACATGGATGTGCTTCTGGGAAAAAGTGAACTAAGCATATTGCTTTCCTCCTAGTAAATAAAATCTCTTTTCTCTCCTTCCCCTCTGTGCCCACCCTGGCAGGTTGTGGAGGCTTGCTTGCCAGTCACCGCACGCTGAGGCCATGGCGCTGAGGCTCCCGGAAACGGGGTCGCTCTCTCTCGTTAGCCTTGGAGTCCTAGTCCTGGTTTTGGCTCTCCCTGCTGATGCTGGGTAAGGTGGTGAGTGCTGAGGCTGTTGGCCAAGGCTTCCTCTTGCTGTGATTAAATACCCTGGGGCCTGCACCTGCATGAAGTAGTCCAGGGCAAAGCACTAAAAAGTGTCCCCGCTGTGTTTGACGCTCCTCTCGTCCCCATCCCCATCCCCATGCCTTCCACCTGGGGGAAGTCCCTGGTGGCTGAGCTGACTGATTACATTAGCATTATTGGAGGTTCTCTCACTAAGGACAGTTGTCAGCATTTTTTGTAACAAAACCAGTTTTCAGATTCGGCCTCTGCACAATTCACTCTGGGCAACGACTTGGCTTGGATGAGTTTTAACCTGGAAGAGAGATGCCCCCTGCACTCGAGTTTTTAATACTCTTTTGAAGCAAAGACAATAAAACTGCTTCAGCTGTTTGGCTGTGTATGGTACAGTGGCCCATGAGCAGCACACCTGGTGTGACCTGCTGCAGCACGGGGTTGGGGGGTGCCTGGCACAGAGAGTGCTGCCACCACCCTCACCTTCTCAGCCTCTGGGAGCTGTCAGGAGAAGTTGAAAGCCTGTTAGTCCGTGACAGGCTCTGCAGCCCTCCTTTGCATCCGGCCAGAGCCTCTGCTGAGGCTGGGTGAGCTCAGAGAGGAGGAAGGGAGGCAGAGACACCCCCAGCACTGTCTGCCAGCTGTGGGGAGGGAGGGGCTCTGCGCAGATGGAGAGAAATGCAAATAATACATGACTTCTATAAAAAATTTAGAAAAGCCTTTAGAGTGCCAGGTACGGACACTGAGAAGCTGTCGGCTGAGTTACAAGTCCAGCAGTGATCAAGGATTTTCACGCATGAAAAAATGTCAGCGCTGCCTCTCCTGCTTCCCCACTGCACCCCTCTGCACGCGGCCGTTTGCCCAGCTTCACACTCCTACCCTGTGCTGCCCATGGTGCTTCACCTGCTGGGATCTGATTTTGCATAAGCAAATGCATCTCGAGAACACCGTAACATGTAGATGCTGACCCTCGTACTGATGTAACCGGCTGCCTGCCCCTGTCTGCCTGCACAGGCACAGGCAGCCCCGGGGAACCGGCCTCTTGCCTTCCCCTCCAGCCCATTGGGACTGGGTCCCCATCCCCCTGCCAGCTGCAGAGGGGTGTCAGCAGCTCCCCTGCCTGCAGCTCTGCCTATGCCTTCCCCACCACTGTCCTTTTACTTGCCGTCACATATTAATTGATGCTGCTGCCGCTGCTCCCTTGCCGCCTGTCGTGCGGGTATCGCTCTGGTCCGCAGGAGGATTTGTTTCTTAAATTGCATACGAGGGGACCCTTGTTCAGAGGTTAGCATGCAGATGTATCAGCCAGCTCTCCAGAGAGCATGTGCACGGGGACGCGTGGTGAGGTAATGACTTTTCCTCAAGCCTATCCTAATTAAATTTGCTGTAAACCTCTCTCTGCCCTGCCTAAAGGCTTTTAATTATTTTAAAACCATGATCCCCATACCTCTTTGCAGTTCCTTAGAGTTCTTCACTGGGGCTTTGGGAGAGAGAAATGAGACCTGTCTTTATGCCTTGCTAAAGGGCAGCTTTAGCTTCATGTTAAGGTTAGGTGAGCCAGCCCAGACCTTGGCTGGACTGGGGAATTAGCCCAAATCAGGTACCAGGCAGAGGCGCTGCTGGCTCTCCCCTGCCTGCGCCTTTCCCTCGCCCTGCCTCCCCAGCGCCTCCTGAGTGCATCCCACGCTGCTCACATTGAAGTTGAAACCTCAAATGTCAGGCTAAGTGAAGTGGCTTTGAAATTTGTAAACTCATTTTTCCCATCACTGCTGAGCCTCCGCCAGGGGTTCCTTCACAAAAATCTGTCCTCTCACTCTTTATATTATGGGTAATTTTTAAAGATACCTTATAAAACATTAATGAATGAGCTTTCACGAGCATGCTAGCTGTTCATAAGTTATAGATGGTTATATACCCATCAGCAGACACTGGTACAGATTGCTTTTAACCGTGACATCTATTGAAAGCTGGTACAATTGAAACCTCACTAATTACAGTAGGCATTTTTTAAATGCCTCTAAATTTTACCTATCTGCAGGGAGTTTAGCTATTTCAAATATTTCAAGTCCAGATGAAAAAACAAAACTAATGTTTTGATTCAAATGGGAAGTCTTGAAGGCTGTGATGCAGTTGTAATATCAGCGGTGTTTCAGATCTGACAGGTTGCATTAGGGCTGGGATGGGTGTTTTCCTGACCATGCCTCACCCCCATAACATATGGAAACTGCATTTTAAGCACTTTATTACCCTCTTTGGGCTCTTGTAGGCTGAGCTTCCTGGCTTGGCCACTTCTCCCTGGATAGCAGGTATTGGTTTGCTAAAAACCAGAGGCCAAGTGGCTTTGTGAGAAGTGGGATGCGATCCCTGGAGATGTGAACCTCAAGCACTTGAAATGCAATTTCCTGGAGTGTTTGGTCATTGATGCCGATGCAAATTAATGTCAAAATTACCCAAAATGGAATATTTCAATTAGCTGCAGCATGCTGAATGGTATTGATTCAGCCTGGCTCTAAAAATACCCATACTCTTGCTCTCAGCTTTTCCTCTTTTGCTAGAAAATACTTTTTGCTCTTCTTTTACTTTACAGAAGCTGGGTTTTCTGTTGGGAGAACATTCTGATAGAAAACTCCAAGCCAGCTTTGCTACTTGTCACCCTACTGGCCCTTCACAGAGTATTTACAAATGGACCAGTAGTGTCAGGGGTAACTAGTCTAACCAGATAGCAAGCAGCAGGATTAAGCTTTGAACTCCTTAAATGATATTCGTCTTTCTGGTTTTTTTTTTTCCCAATTATTTCCTGATGCATGCTTAAACCAGTGGCTGCACACATCAACTGGAGCAAGAAAAAATGAGGTGCTAGAAAGCAACAATTCAGGGGCTTCTCTTCCCCTAGGTGCAGGGAGTGGGTCCCTGCTTCAGAGGGTTGTAGGTGCCCTCCCTGGCAGTTGCACCCACGTCTTGCACCACCACTGTCTCTCTAGTTTGCTGCATTCATGGTCTTCATCTGCACAGTGCTCCCCAGTCACTTATCTTTCCAGTTAGCGGCACAGGGCTGATTTGCCAGTTGGAGCTGACCTGGTCCTGAGGGGCTCCTGGTGCTGCTACTGGGGATCCCTCCACTCCAGCAGCCTTTTCTGCGCCTGCCTGGCTGGGCTTCCTCAGCCATTCCACTGCCTGTGTGTGCCTCTTAATCTTTTTTTGGCCTCATTGGTGTCTCTTTTATTTCCTCTTCCATCTTCCTTGCAATCTCTCCATCTCTATAGATTTTTCTTTTGGATTTCTGTTACTTAATCTTCTGCCTTCCCATTTGTTTTGGTCCTAACAGCTATTTCTGCTGGGGAAAGCTGTGCTTGGAGCCACAGCCCTGGTACTCTGTGTCATCTGAAATCTCTTTTAGAGACAGGCAGTTTCGGAAGGATTTGCAGGCTCCTTTTCTGTTGATTGAAAGGGAGATGCGAAATGCAAATGTATTATTTGAGCCTCTTGGGAATACAAAACTGCATTGAAGTTTTTGTTTGGTGAGATGAGCTTTGTTTGAGAAATTTACTACTTATTTTATTCCACCTGGGGCAGAAAATGCCCTGAGGAGGTAATCTTATTTAGGGGCTTCCAGGCTTTTTGCATTGAGCAGAGACAGGAACTTGAAAACTCATTTGGTTTTATAAACAGGGAGAGTTCAACAAACCACAGATATGGTTCATGCAGAGTTTTAATGATGGACTCAGGCTTTAAGGCTGCTTTACTGAATTCCTACTTTTCTGCCTCCCTTCCCTCTTCCCAGGAGCAGAGAACTTGGAAATGGTTTGATATGGTAAATAACTGTCATCACTTCTTCTGTGCTGCCTATAAGGAGATACTGGCACTTGAGTAACTGAGGTTCCCACAGCCTCTGTTCATAAAATGCCCTTTCTTAGGGGCAGGTGAGGGATGCTGGGACAAGGGAAGGCTCCCTGAAAAAAAAAAAAAGGGCTCCTAAACCACCACCCATGGTGCTGCTGGCCCTGAGCATGGAAGGGTGGGGAGGGGGCAGCGGGGATGCCTCAGCTTCCACCATGAGGGCTGCGGTGGCAGAGGCTGGAGGGGAGCTGATTCACGATGACCTGTAGGGAGTCCCGCAAGCGCATCACCTTATCAACAGTTTTACTCCATCCTGCAGTTCAGGGCCCACTGCAGTACAGGCTGGAGCACGAACCAACTTCCCTTCATTTCCAGTAACTGTTCAGAGCATATAAAGAGTAAGTTTCTCTCCTGATGATGTTTTTTCCTCTTTTTTTCTCCTGCGTGCCAGGCTTTCTCAGAAGCATGTTTCAGATGTCGTTGATGACAGCAAAGATAACATCACCATTTTCACTCGCATCCTGGACAGGCTGTTGGATGGATATGACAACCGCTTAAGACCGGGACTTGGAGGTCAGTTGAGTGGAAAGTTTTTTTACACAGCTGTATAGTTTTAGAAATGAGAGGGTGCACTAATGACTTTTTAATAAGTCTGGTGCTGTCAGGACGAGAGGTTAGTTCAGTGCCAGAGTCCCTCTGTTGTTGGTTTCCCCATTTTGAGTCTGATTTTGAGTCTGTGCTATCTTGTTGTTTGATACTTTGTGAGATGAGAGTGCAAGTCTTTTGACTGCTGTGGTCTTCTATGACATTACATTGATAGGCCTGTAGATGGAGCAAATATAATTAAACTTATTTCTGCTACTTTTATAGGCATTACCATTTCAGAAATTATGATACTACCAGTTTGCAGGACCTTGTGTTAGTGTTGCTTTGTAGTCAGTGGGCTTTGCTACAGAGCCTCTACCTCAACATCTTCTCCGTTATTTCCTATGTAGCCATCACCTGGCAAGCTCTTCTTGTGTGCTGCTCTGGGCAGCGGGCAGGCAGCCGGGCTCTGCTGTCTCCTGAGCTGCCTGTAATACCGCTGCCATTGTAGCTACTGCTGTGAGTTTCCCTCCAAGCATCTACAGATGTTTAGGGTGCTTTAGAAAGCAAAAGCGCGGTAGTCACCTCCCCTCCCAATGCTTATGGCGTACATTTAGCATAATGTAAGGAGGCAGAAGAAACAGGGAGATGTGTGGGGAAGACAGATGTGAGCTTTCTTGGTGAGATGAGGGAGACATGGGCCTCTGTGGTTTCTTGGTGTGTTGTTGCCAAGGGGCATTGCTGTGGCAGAGATGACCTCTCTCAGGTGCCAGTGACTGTGTGCCATGGGGGCTGCTGAGGTGACGTCCCTGCACTGCTCTGAGCTCTCCTGCTCCACTGCAGAGGTGTGCTGCTGGACCACGATTCCCACCCAAAGCTGGAGTCGCCACGTGCTTCCCTGTTCCCTGAAGGACCCACTGCCAAGGGAGGTTGGGAACGAGCTTTTCTGAGCTCTTGTGTGCTGACAGGGTCTCTGGTGATATGGCACTAGGCTGGAATTGCACCCCTCCGTTCCTCAGAGCAGCCTCGTTGTCTCTTCTCTTCCCAGCCCCACGTGCCACGGCCCTCTGCCCTGCACTTGTCCAGGAGTACTTTGATACCAAGCAGAGATCATGTAAAATCTGGGGAAGAAGGGTTTCTCTATTGAGCATTTTCACCTCGGATGGGCTGCCATACTGCAGGACCTGGACAGGAAAGGGTTACTGTGTCTGCATAAGGCATCCATCAGTTTTATTGCTTTTGTTGCTTGTTTCTTTCCCCCAGAATTAACTGTGGTCCCACTAATAGCTTTGCTTCCTCAAGTCTCCCTGATGGCTGTATTGATTTAACTGAAGCGAATTCTGAAAGGGGACTGAGGGGGCATTTATGTTCACTGTAGGCTCAGTTACAGACAACCCCATGCAAAGTATTAACAAGAGGACTCCCAGGAGCCCCTTGCTGGGGAAGTTAAAACCTTTCTTGGAACATCTCTGCTCTGTTGCTTTAGATCCTTTAATAACGTGCTTAACATAATAAATTGCCTTTGCCTGAACCAGACATTGCATCTTTAAAGGCTGCTCTCACCTCTGATTTCCTCTCATAGAGCACTCTTATGGACCCAGATGGGAGGTTTTAACAAGGGTACAGGTTTTGGGGGCTCTTGGCTGGCAATGAGTTGTCCTCAGCATGTGTGTGTGTGTATGGGGGCAGCCTGGTGAGCCAGGATTTCCCCACTTTTATCTGGACCTGTTTTCCCTAAGTCTGGGCTTTTATTCCTTGGAGGTGTGTCAGGGCTGCTTTCAGACAGAGCATTAAAGGGAAAGACCTTTCCCACTGCTGCTGATGGCCAGAGAGGCAGAAATGGTCTTGCTGCAGACTCCAGACTTGGAGGTTAATCAAATAGCCTGGGGTGATAGTCAGCAAGAAATGGGCTCCTGCTGTCCAAAGTTATCTGAGATCAGTGAAAGGGATTGCTTTGCTTCAAATTAGCGGCTCTGCTGCTGGGTGATTCAGTGGCTTACAAGATAGGTTGGTTTTCCTGTGAGACAGCACTGGGCACTCCCTGTCGACCCAGCCCTGGCTCTCCCCATTTCCCTTGGGAATATCTTCCCCTTGCTTTTCTGAAGATGTCAGGCAAGAGCATCCATTAGCACCATGCAGTCCTGCTGTGGTGTGTCCACGGAAAGGGCAGACGTGGTGGTATTGTGCCCACGCACAGGATGGTGGAAAGATGGACTGGCCTAAATTGTGGGTAATGGGGAAGCAGAATGTGCAGGCACCCTCTTGGTTTTTCCTGCTCTGTGTGAGACTGATCCCCTTGAAAAGACAGGTTTGGGATACGAAGGGCTGAGTGGGGTGCAGGGCTGCAGCACCTCTCAGGGTGGTGTGGTGCTGCATGTGCCCGGGGTCCTGTCCCACGCGTTCGGCAGAGCCATTTCCTTGTGCGCTGGAAACAGAGCAATGTTTGTTTAGGCTTTCAGAAAAGAGACTGTAAGCAACAGAGTGTTGATGTGGCGACTTCTCCCCTCAAGATAGCCTCTTTGTATTTATTTTCTTATCCCCTCTGTTTTCACCATCTGCTGCCACCCACTCTAATAGCTCCTCTGCCAGAGCTCCTCTTCCGAACAGGATGCTGCAGACACAAGCTGAAGGAAACCAGTGCTGAGGCTGCTCAGGAGTGCCTGGCGCAGCAGAGCCAGACTCCCAGCAAGGATGGTTCTGTGCCCTGCTGCAGCCCCTCCACCAGGAGATGGCTCAGGACATCTCTCCAGTGAGGACTCCTTGCAATCTTGAGGGCACCTAGAGATTTGTGAGCATACTCTGGGGCTAGAAGAGCTTAGAAGAGGAAAGGAGCTAGGAGGGGAGGTGGCTGTCAGACCCCTCCTTCTGCAGGAACGCCCCATAGCACTGGGGACATGACCATTGGGGTCACAGGGAAGTCCTCTGTGGCTGGTAGATTTCTCCCTTTGTGCCTGTCTCTGCCAGGTGAGCTGGGGCTGGCTTGCTCTCAGGGACAGAGCTGAGTCTTTTGTTTGGCCCCAGGAGCACTGAAATACTGTCTGGGTGTGGGGAAGGGGCAGCTGCATAAATAAATCATCTTATAAGACTCGGAGTAGGGGAGAAGAGGAAGGAATTGTCAGCAGATAACCTGTGTTTCCCCTGGGAAAACACAGGGCAGATTGGTTATTAAGTCAGAAGAGGAACAGAAAAGGACCCTGAGGGGATGGAGACATCTGTTGTCATGGCCAAACTCGTAGGATAAGAAAATCTCCCACCAAGAGAGTTTCTATGGACAGCGCTGGTCTGTGGTCCCAGTCTGGAGCTGTGCAATCATGCAGATCCTCTGCCCAGCCCTGTGGGTGCTGCGCTGGGGGGCATCTATTTATAGCTCTCAAATTCTCTTTGCTGGGGCTCCCTGCAGAGCTGGCTGACAAAGGGAGAAACATCGTGTACCCAAAAAGAAGAGATGCTCAAGGAGTGGGATTTGAGTGATGGGACCATGAGTGATCCTCCAAGAATGACTGATGCACAAAAATACCCTGCACATCCTTGTGCTGCTTACTGAGAAGAGTGTTTGAAGTTCTGCAATCCTTACGCCGCCAGTGTGATACCCAGCACAGTTACCATGAGAGGAGCTGCAGTAGGTGGGTTGTTTGAGGTTCAGTGATGGTCCCTGTGCAGCTGTGCCTCCTGCAACCTTATTTCCTAACCAGTGAATGCTGGGCCCATTGTGCTGCAACAGAACACAACCATCTTGTGAATGCCTGAGGAGGGGCAGGAGGGGAGACCTCCAGACTTGCCCTAGCCTCTTCCTTCCTTACAGCCTTGAGAATCCTTTTAACATGTTTTGGCAATACACATCTATTGGGGAGCACCTTCCTGCCCAGGGAAGAGGCACATGTGGGGCCTTTCCATAGCTGTTTGCAAAACAGGAGAGGGACTTCTTCCAGCTCAGCCAGAAACTGCGTCACAGGGGCCGGGAGTGTGTCTGAGGTGCTGTTTGGTGTTAGGATGAGCAACCCAGAGGGCATTTGGTGATGGACAAAGTTTCTGTATTGGCTGCTTGGGGGAAGCCTGCCCTCCAGGAAAGTGTTGGCCTTTTCCAGGGAATGCCAAAGAGAAAAAAATTTTGCCCCAAGGAAGAGAAGGAGAGGGTAGAGTGTTCAGTTTTCTAAAAGATGGGCTGTAAACTTTCTAGATAAGCCAGTTTCTCCAATTGCAATTAAAAAGTAATTTGTACCATGCTAAGCAGCTAGCTAGGATCGATTGATGTTATCCCTCCTGGATGCAGCATTGCTTACAAGGTAATTCATGGTGTTTCCTTGAAGAGACCACGTGTCTCTGGAGTCCCTAAATGGCTGACTCGGCCCTGCTGAGAGAGCGGTGGCTGGCAAGCGTCCTGTCAGTCTGTGTCTGCATGATGTGCTTCTAGACAGATGAGGGTTAGGAGCCTACTGAATTTTTCAGAGCATGGGATTTACTGGGACCAGCAAACACAGGCAGCTGGATTAAAGCAATGCAATCCCTTAGGCAGAACAAGGCCCTTGGCCCCTTTGGTTTCTTCTCCCGTGGGGACAGGGCATGGTGCCCATTCCTTGTCCTCAGTGTTGGCAGCAAGTAGGTCCCATCCAAGCACCAGCTTGTACCTTCACAACTGGGTATATCCAGAGTGAAAGCAACCCAGGCTCGTAGCTGCCTCCTCTTCCTCATCTCCACTAGGTTGCTCTTTGTGGCTTGGTGTCAGCATTTCCCTGCCCACGTTGGGCTCGGTGCAGACGCCCTGGGGCTCGAGCAGGTTTTGGTGCTGTCAGGCTCTGCTTCGCACAATAGGACTCAAATCAGGGATGCCTGACATGGGCCTACAGTGCCTTTAATCTGGCCTTACTGTGTCAGCTCTGCCCTGCTAATGGTTTTTGATCTGTACCCACCTGTTAATATTTATCCTGCTGATTTATTCCCTTTATTCTTTTGTAAGTGAAGCACACCTCAGTTGGAGTTTTTCTTGTCTCTTCATTCTGCGGTGCAGTGTTTCTTCCTGATTTTTTAATAGCTGTGTAGTTTGGCAGGGTGGCTTCTGAGCAAGTGAGAAACAGATGTTTCCCTGTCTTGGCTCCTGTATTTCACTGATTCAAGTGCTGATGGCCAAGAAGTTTTGGACATAGTTTCAGAGCGGCTCCCTTTAGGCTGAGACATTCCTGTGAGATGCTTGGTGTCTTACACCTCAGTGCATCTGTCATTTTGTCCTGACCTCCTACAGGCAAAGGCTTGTATGTTATTATGTGAACATTAAGGCAGAGGGGCTGAAATAGTCAGAATAATTAAATTATAGAACTGCCTTCTCTTGAAAGTACGCTGCTCTTCAAGCTGAGACAGTAAGGGTTTATGTGGCTGGTGAGATCCAAGAAGAAATCTGTTTGCAGTGAGAGTAACCTGTAACAGTAGTAGAAATTGTTAAATTGTCCAGATTGAGGTTCAGAGAACTTTTATTTCCTAAAATCTATTTGAAATGTTGAAATTGTCCTTTTTTTTTCTGTGGATAGGTTGCAAAGCCCTGGGGAAGGGACCCTTCAAATCTCTTTGGGTGTGTCTAAAATCACAGCTTGCAGAAGCCCAGTTTTCGGGTGCCTGGCGGTGGGCAGAGGGGTGGAGACAGGGCTGTTCCTGGTCCCTTGGCAGAAGCATCGGGCACTGTCTGTCACTGTGGGGACACCTGAGCAGTGGTGGCAGAGTCCCGCTGTAGTGTGTCCCACTCCCCAGTGCAGCAGAGCTGGTCCCCAGGTGTCCAGGGAGGCTGGACTCGGTCTGACCTTGGGTCCTGCTGCAGTTTTTTCACGTGTGCATTATGAACCTGCCTACAGTTTGTCATAAAGATTATCTAGATCTACTGTTTGTGCAAGAGAAACATTAGATGACAAACCCAGCGGTCCTTTGTGGTTTGTTATGATTTTCAGGGTTTCAGGACTGTGTTTAATCTGTTTTTCCGTCTTAATGTTCCACCTTTCCCAACTTCTCATCTCTTCTCTCTGATCTGACTTCATGACTTGTATTGATTACTCCAGGGAGGAATTTGATCCTTACAAAAAAAATCCATGTCTTACCTCAGATTTTTGTTTTTGTCGGAGATACCTTGATGAGTTTTAATTTGAAGCTGAGGCATTGCCTGAATAGCATTTTCTTCTATTTACCTTTCTAGGCAACAGGGAGTCTGTCTCGTCAAACTTCTGAAGTTAAGATCTATGAACAAATTAAAACAAGGTTGTCTTCCCCTTGGCTGCAGCTCTCCAAAGGCAGCTTTGCCATGGATTTGCACAGCCCCAATGCTCTCCTCTCTCATGCAGAAATCCCAGTTGTGCTGCTGTTTAAACCAGTGGCATACAGGGAGAGGAAGCTCTGTGTGAAAAGGCATGCACGTATCAGAAGACAAGTGAGGAATACAGGCTTGAGAGCTATGCCTAAGGGTGAAAGTCTTCTCTTAAATAAGTCATGAATTTGCTTAGGGCAACAAGCCTGTATCAAAGCTTCAGGGGTATCACAAACACTCCAGAGGGGTCAGAAACCTCTTGTGAAAAGAGATTCGTAGCTTTTGGTGTGAAACAGCACCTGGGCTTCAGGTCAGCACCGGGTCCTCTGAGGGCATCTCACAGCTACCTGTGCCCCTGCAGTGCCATGGGAGGGAGCGGACCACCACAGTGTGTCCCTGCCTAGCCACCCTCTCCATGGGGCAGTCGTGTAGCCAAAGCTGATCACCAGCAATGAGGCTGTCCTTGGGCTGCATGCTCCTGGGCTCTCCAGAGAGGCCACAACCAAACCCCCAGGCTGCCAGCGTTGTGGAGGTGAAGATATTTCTCGTGCTACTTTGGGTGCCTTTTTTAAGACGGTGCCTTCACTTGCTGTGTCTGGTTCCCCTGAGGAGTCTACCTCAAGTTGCTAACCCCTCCATACAGCCACACATGTAGGCAAAAAGTAAGATTTTTCTCAAAGGGCGAGGAATTTTTCTAGGAAAGTGAATCCATTTGGAGGAATTTTTACCCCAGAAATTTGTACTGGAGTAACATCTCAGAGCTCCAGTGCTCGATCAGACACCTGCAGTGAACCAGTGCGAATGTCAGGCAGCTGATCCCTGCCTGAGGGGAAGCTGGTGGGTGCGTGTTGGAGATGGGATGATGCTATTTGTTTATAATGACTTTGGAAGGGGGGAGCTGATGTTTGAGCATGTTGAACATGTGTTAGATGGTTTTAAGAGCATCAGTAGATGATGTTACAGATGGCTATAAACTGCTTGCAAGGATGTCTTTATTGATCTGTTGGACTATGGCAGCTACTAATTTATTAGAATTTCCATTCGTTTAGTCCCATGTAAAGGACTTGTAATGAGTCTTTGATAGGGATTGTGAAAGAAGATTTTTTTAAATTAGGTGTTATAGAGTTGAAAAACAACTTTAATTGGTTTATTCTGGGAAGCTGGTGGTGAAACAACTGGTCAAATATTGAGGAAAGAGAAGTTCTTTTATTTGTTGAGCTAGAGTAGAAAATGTTTGCAGAAGTTTGTGTATCTGTACAGAGGCACTGATTATGTCTGATGAGGCAAAGTCATTGATCTTGTTGGTGGTGAATTTCAGCCGCGTTCCATCTGGAAGAAGCAATCAAATCACATCCATTTGGGCCCCCTGCGGTGGGGGGATTAATGCTGCTGATTCAGACCTGTTATCTTGTTAATGCCGTTTCATTTATCTAAAGGTTATTGTTTGATTAAATAAAAATATTGGAGTGTTTGTAAGGCTCTGGAAGATGCATGGGGAGTGAATTGCTGCAAGACTATGAGGCTAAACCATGTAGGGTCCCTTAGCCAAATACTGTTAAAAGTCAGAGTGAAATTCTTACTCTGTTGCAGTAAATGGCAAAACTCTCCCTGAGCCTGGTGGGGCAGGAATTTCATGGAATGATTTTTTTGTCTGTGTGTACTAACCTGTAGCTTACTTTAAAAATCTGCCTCCGAAGGACATAAAGCAAATGTTTGTTAAAAAAAAAGTCTTTGTGGAGTATTGGCAATTGTAAGCATAGAGTATAGCCTAGAGAGAGTTTTTAATCTCTAATTTGCATTGTGAGAGGACACCACATTGACTTTACGTTCTTGAAGAACATAATTCAAACCAAAGTGATGAGAACAACAGGCATGGAAAAAGCACATGATTTATTTTTTTTCCCCCAAACCTGCTGGAAAATCCTATTGATGACAAAGTTCAGACTGAATCAGTGGATGGAGTGATTCATGACTGGAGAGAAATAAATTGTGTCTGAAAATTCAAGACACTATATCAACCTTGCAAAAGACATTTCACATGCCTCTTTCTTGTAAGGATCAGTTCTGATACAAGACACTTTGTGAAGGAAAGGATCTGATGATCATTAAAAAAACCCCCAAACAAACAAACACAGAAATTTGCAAAGGGGAAGGTGGCAGAGCCTCTGCACAAGGCTTACTGCACCCATCTGAATTCTTGTTGAGGAAATTGTTGGTATCCATACAGGCCAGATGAGGTTTTTGCAGTCCTACATTCCTACTTACGTACCTGAAGATGTCTTCTGGAGAGCTGTGAATGTCACTTTAGCCAGTTAAGGCCACTGTCCTGCAAAAAATGAAGGTGCAAACTCTTCTTTCCACAAATTGTGTTTTCTGTAAAAGGTGTGTGCACATGTGGGAATTGAATTACAAGCTTTTTTGGGCTTGAAAGATGAGAGCTCTTCCCTTTGGAGAGATGCACCTGGGCTGACAATTTGAAAACCCTTTTCCTAGAAAAGGGCCCTGTCTGCTTGCTTGAGGAAGGGTTAAAGAACAAAAGGATGAAATCTCTTCTTTCCTGATCAATCTAGCCATCATTATGAGAGAAGCTTTCTGATAGCTGCTCTTTGTCATGTAATGTTAATACCATTAAGTCCACTTTGGCAGGGAAAGCGAGGTATAATTAATTTGCAAATCAGGAAACTGGATGTGATTTTTATATAAAAGAAAAGGTCTTTAACTGCAGAAGACATTGAGTGGGCATGGCCATGGTGCTGCACATGGGACCTCTCCTCTCCAGCCTGGCAGGAGTCCCTCCTCGAACATCCTCCTCCCAGCCTTGACGTTGGGACCCCAAGGTCCCCGGCTCGGCTGGTTCCCCCATGTGCCTCCCTCTGTGCACACACCTTCGGTGGATCCCAGTTTGCTGCCAGCCAGAAAAGAGACTGAATCTAACAAATGAGGGGAACTAGGTGGTGCAGGGGTGAGGTTAGGAATATGCAAGTGCCTCTGAATACCTGTGGAGCAAGCTGGTTGAGCCAGGTGAAAGAATCTTTAAGCCTGTACCTCCATCCACTGTTCATTTTTTTTAAAGCCTTAGCTCTATTAGAATTATTATTTTGATGCAGAATGCATTAAAAAGGGGAAAGAAAAAAAAAACAACCAAACCCTATCTGGACTGTTTTTTTCCCAGAAAGATGTTTAATTTTGTATGTGTAATTGAAAGGGGCTAAATATAGCTGTATTAATATTTATGGGCCTTATGTTGGAGTCAATATGAGAGTTGTTGTTCAAGGCAATTACGCTTTACCTTTTCACATATAGGATTTCAGCGTTTGGAGATGACATGAGTTGTGTAACCTGCATCCAAGAGGGAAAAAACTAAAAGCATGCCATTATCTGTTGAATATGATACCCTGTATTTAATGCTGTTTGCTGACAGGCAGTTTGTCTCCAGCCAGGGTGATCTCTCAGAAGCAGGACTGCTGTCTTAATAGGGGGGGAAATTGGAGAAATCAGTAGGCTCAGAGGCTTGCAGAATTGTCCCTGCAGCAAATGCTGTGTTTCGGGAGGAACTGAGTTACTAGACTATCTCATGGCATCAGAAAGTGGGCATTGTCCACCTCTGCTGCATTGGTGGCTGCTGGGAATGAGGGAAAAATTATTGTGGTGCCACTTCATGGACTCCATTCATCTTCATGCCACCTCCACCCTGCACCTGCGGCATGGGAAGCACAAGCCTCAGTAGCTCGTGTGCAGAGGCACACGGGGCAGGGAGGGCTGTTTGCACCCTGTTCCTGGGCTCCAGATATCTGTGCGTGTCAGTGGGGCTAGTCACAACCTTCATGTCATGAAAGCACAGGGAAAGTGAATCCTGTCCAGAGATCTGAGCTGCTCTAGGGGGTGTGTGCGCAGGGAATTAGGTCGAGGCTGTAACGATGAAAACAAGTCAGTTTGCGTTAATAACAAAGGCAAAATGATGATGCGCTTGATTTCTAAAGCACTGCCTTTCAAGAGAAGGGTATCACTAGGATAACATGACAAGAGTCATGGCAGTGCTTGAATTGGCTTGCATTGCCGCTTTTTGGAAGCTGCAGCTCCTCACTGCTCCAGTTAACAAAGAAGCTGTTAGACGCTGTAAAATCTCCCAGTGACAAGGACTGTCTGAGTCCTGCCTTTCTACTAAATTTGATCAATGTGTCAGATTTTTGCTTTCTTCCACCTGGACTCTAGTAACTGCCTTTAAGGAGGACTGCAGTAAGGAGCCTCGGTCACGGCTGCTCTGCAGCCTCCTGAGGGAGCAAGGGGTTGACCTGCCCTCCCCATGGCAGATGCTCACAGCCTGCGCAGGGCTGCAGGCAGAGGCTGTCTCACTGAGGGTGAGCTTGGTGCTCATCCTTTCTCCTAGGACTCACGTGCCTCACAAATTTTGAAGCTTTGTGTGGGTGTGTTTCAGTTCTTTCGCTGGTGCTGTTGTATATTTTGGTATCTGGAAGCCTTTTAACCCCCTTCAACAAGCATCAGGGGAATGTGTTTTCCAATGGCTTTCATTAGCTTTTGTGGTTGGAGCACAATAGCTGCTTAAACAGGGAGGGAAAAATGGAAATCAAATGGCACACCCGTGGAGATAGAAATGGTGGCCACTCTCTTAGTGGCTGGAAATGAGTTTTCAACTCCAAGTGGCCCTTCTGAATTCAGCCTTGGCTCTGGGGATTCGCACCAGGTGACAGTGACCCCAGCAGACCTGTATTTCCAATTACAGATCACAGCATCCGTGCCAAAAGCTGCTGGCTTAATAGCAAAGGATTGTTCCTTGGTGTGCCTGAGAGTAGAGCCAGCACAGGGCTGAGTCCCACCTCATCTCTGTTCCCAAACAAGGGCAAGCCAAGCTATATATTAAGGAACAAGGAAATTGCATCAGTTAAATTTAAAAAAACTCATTTAGCTAAAGCAGCATAAGCCCCCATGAATATGTATCTGATGTTATGGAAGCATGTGGACTCCCACTGACTTTATTAAATTGATTTTCAATAAAAATGCCAGTGGAAGACGTTTGATTAATGGCTGGTGGGATGGTACAATTAATGTGAAGTCTGGAGTCAGCAAGAAGTGTCCCCTGAGCCTGTGTGTCCCTGCTGGAGGCTGGGCTAAGAAAATGTTTCTAAACTTCTCTGAGGGATAACAGCAATATTTATCCATGTGGTTTCCATGATGGAGTGAACAGGAGCTGCTGTTTTGCTGCTGTTTGGCTGGTGCATGGTTTTGCTGAGGGCCAATGTCCTGACCTTGAAGCCAGTGTGGGTTTTGTTCCCAGTGTTCTTTCTGCCTTTTCCTCTGCTTTTCACACCCCCCGAGCAGGCTGCACCTGAGAATTAAGCACAGCAGCAAGCTTCAGCAATCACGTTGGGTTTGAGTGAGGCTCCTGGGGCCTTTGCATTTAAACATGCCTGGGATTACCTCCATCAGCTTCCGGATCCGCGCAGCTCCTACCAATTTACCTGCTTGGATTTGTCTCCTGAAGGAAGGCAATTTGAAGCTGTAATGTTACAGCTCTATTAGAGAGCTCTAGCATGGTTTCCCGCTGGGACCCCCTGCCAGGGCTGGTGCCGCCTCTTTCCGATGAGCTGTCAGGAGCTCGAGCGGGGGATGCTGAACACGGTGCAAGTGAGGGCGGTGGGTGCTGTGGTACCCGGGGCACCGCTGGGCCAGGGAGCCTGGAAATCCCTGAGGGGTCAGGGGCCTCCCTGCCCCTGGAGGGCAGCGGGGCTGGGGGCTGCCTGCGCACCCTGAAATACAAACTGTCCTCGGGGGTCTTGCGAAAAACCTTTGGAAGCTGCTCTGGGTGGGATGTTGCATCTCAGTTTCTCTGCAGGGAGTTTCTGAGCCAGAGGCGTAGGTTTTTCAGGCAGGAGGGTTAGACAAGGACTGTGCAGGAGCAGAGGTGGGTGGCATGCCTCAGTGCAGCAGGGAAGGCAGCGTGTTAGGCAGTGAGACGAGGCCATCTCGGCATCCCTTGGCTCCACACCCATGGAGCCCAGAGAGGTACCACAATGCTGTGAACAGCTGCAACGGAGGAGCTCAAGTGGCACCAGATAACCGAGACCTAGGGCACGAATCCTTCCCCCAACCAGTGTGGGAGCCTCATGCACAATCTCCTGCACTGGGAGCAGGATCAGGGCTCTGATGTGCTCACCCCTTCCTGGAGGGCACGTGGTGCCCAGCGGGCTGCAGCCAGATGGCACAGGGAGAGCAGACAGGGGCAGAGACGGTGCAGATGCTCCTGATGCTGCCCTCCAAGGCTGAGAGGCTCTTGTAGTGGTCTCTATTTTGCAGTACTTTGGGTTTTTCCTGCATGCAAATGTTTAATAAGGCTGGTGATGGTACTCTGGCTGCAGAAGAAGAGGGGGTCCCTGGGCAGCAGGCAGTGGATGGGTGCAGATACTTTCAGCATGTGCTGAATTGGCCAGGCACGCCCCTGCTGCACTGGCATTACTGGGGAGCTGGGCAGAGGCTGGGCATGGAGGAGATTGATGGGAACAGAAAGAAATAAAAGGGAGCCAGTTCTGGCTAGTATGTATGTGGCAGAAAAAGAGGGGAGAGTTCTGGTTGAAACAGAAGCTGAGAAAAGGCAGATTGGCAGCCAACATATTTCTGGAGACAGCTTTCTCCTCTGTAGGCTGTGAGTTGCCTAAGAAACGTGTCAATAAACCACACTTGCAGGCACTGTCTCTAATAAATATATATTTAAGAAAGACATTTCTTCAAAACTCTAGTGGAAGCACAAAGTTGCCATGGGAACTGGAACGCTTTGAACGCACGTCGCTGAAACAAGAAAACATTATCCCCAGCAAAGGAAAATAAAAATTACATCTGGAGGCATCTGCCCTCTGCTTGTCTCTGATGGGAGTATTATGCAGCATATCGTAATTCATGTAAGTGGGCAGAGCTGAAAATTCAGTATTTGTTGCCAAATTTTTGTGAGTAACTGTGATTAAAAGCCCTCTAAAAGGGTTTTGCTCACTTGGGGATGAAACAAGAGCCTGAACATGTGTACATCACCCTGCTGCTCCTGGGGTTTCTGGCCCCACTTGCTGGCCAGGGGCTTCCCTGGGAGGCATGAGGAAGCCGGGCGAGAGGGGATGTGATGGAGGGGCACAGTGTGTGTCCAGGGATTTATCTTGTGCTTTGGAGACTCTCTGTTTGTCCTTGCAAGTCTGTGACAGCAAACACAGGAGTTATTTCCTTGTGGCAGAGGTGGACTTGCAGTCGGTGCTGTATAACGCATTTCTTGGTGCCTTGACAGCAGCGTGCACAGAGGCAACACAGTAGGTGGGCCCAGGCTGTGCGGCAGGACTCCAGCATCACAGGAAATGCTAAATTGACCAGTGTGAGGCCATGTGAATTAAATAAGTTTATTTGTACGATGTATTGGCATTGCTGCAAACTAAATGAGCGGTGGCCATGCAGCCCAGTGACCCATGCGTGACAGGAGAGAGACAGCTTAGGGGAGTCCTTGGCTCTGCGCACAGCTCAGCAGTCACGCAGGCAAAGACCATGTCGGGGTGCATAAGGAAGGGAAAGCATTTGTCTGTGTTGCCCTGGGGGTGATAGGGAAGGATGCCAGAAGCATCACTGGAGGCACACCATCACAGGAGCTGATTAAGTTCTCCTGCTGAGCTGATTAAGTTCGCCTGCTGAAGGAAATGCCAGCCAGGAGCTATCGGGTAAACGAACCAGAGTGCAAATCACTGTGTTGCTCCCTGATATGGTTTTCTTGTATCTTTGTCTCAGTACCTGGCATTGGCCTCAGGGGACAGCCTTCAGAATTAAATGGACTCTTCCTTTCAGCTATACAGCAAGCCCCAGGAGCCAATTTCTTTTTCTTTTTTAAATTTTTTTCACACTGCAGTCCATCATGCAGTCTGGCAGTCCCCAGCCTGCAGAGCAACCTGGAACAAGATACAGCCAGAGGCATGGGAAGGGAGCGCTGAAGCTACAACGCAAATGGGGAAACTGAGGCACAGCAGAAGTGCATTGCATGCTCAGTGCCATAGTGCAGATTAGCACCGATGGTGGGGTTGGAGCTCAGAGCTCAGCCTGCAAACTCCACACACTTGATTGAGACATCTTGTTTATTCTTTCTCCCTCTGCAGTGACATACAATTATTGCAATGCAGTGTGTCTCTCATTTGATTTTTCTTGCATTTCCCTTCTTGCTTTCTGGCTTTCCAGTCTTTCCAGTTGTTTTCTATGTATCAATGATTATCAGGTTAGCAAAAGCACTTTTGTATTGCACCCTTGTGCTAATAATCGTTTTCCTAGGGATCTGCCTTGAGCTCTGATGAATTACAGAGCTCAGTAATTGCTTTACAAATGCTGAGGATTTTACAGGCACTAATCTGAGGTTTTTGCAGTTCCTCTTCAAGCATGTGAATAGCCTGTTGGGAGGTGATGATTTCTCTTTAAGAAAGACTTGCTGAGAAGAGTTAACAAAAGGTTCAGTGTTTTTAGAAAAGGGAGCAAGTGATAACCTGCCAGGGCCACTCTGCAAACTCCCTGATCTAGAAGCTTCATGTGTGCACCTTGTACCATGCAGGCTCTGGATAAGCGTGGTGTAATGACCGACTCTCCCAGCTGAGCTACACGCGTGTGAAGGGATACAGCAAAGGCAGCAGCCCGGCGGCTGCTTTGTTCGGGTGCCTTATCTCTGCTGTGTGTGTGCAACTTCTGCCACAGTACATCTCATTGCTCCCTCCAGTGCATACAGCCATGCAGGCACCCTGTAGGACTGTGGTCAGCAAAATTCTCCTGGCTCTGGTTTTGTTGGGGCCACAGCCGTTTGTACCAGCCGGCAACACAGCATTGTCTGAATGATCTTCCCCTGTCCACTGGGACCGGCAGGGATTCCATTCCCGAGTGCCTCTGGCTTAGCCATCAAGGACAGATTTTAATACTGAATATGTTAAATTATACATGCAAATTTATGTTCACACATTTTCTCATTGTATTTATAATATCTAACAAACATGTTTATGTAGCATCTCTCTTCTATTACCACAGGGTCTCAGAGCACTGTAGAACCTCTAAAAGCATATTCCTCCTCTGTCTTCACAGCATCTGAGGGTGTCCTAAGTCCTTAAAATAGTAACTACAGTAGCTTTGTTCATTCTGTCTTTTCTATGTGTAGCAAAAATAGCTCAACTAATTTGTAGTCTCTGTTTGTAGTCTGTATGTGTGAGAATGAGGGGTGTGTGTAAAGCCTCCATGACTGCACATCCTCTAGCAGTAGCTGCTTCTGAGACTCTCTTTTATCTGACTGTCTCTTCTGTTCTGCCTGGACTTCATGCTTATCAGTAACTTGCACCATGTCCTCATTCTAACCTCTGGATGTGTATTTTATGTCACTTAATCCAGTAATAAGAATATGTGCGTGTGCATGCCTTGAACAGGGCAATGAGGGAAAGCTAAATTAAACTACATGAGCCAAATGCATAGTTCTGTTGAGTAGTTTTTTGCCCAGGTTCCCAATGGAGAAAGGGTTATAATATCTTTATTTCTATCTTTTGTCTTCTAAAAGCTTTTGAGACTGTTGGCTGATCTGAACAAAACCTGACAGAAAGGTAGATATCTCAGGATTGTAAGTTCCTGCAAGATTTGTGGGATTGTGCATCTGACTGGAAGACCCAAAGTAGAGAGAGGTTACTAGATGGGATCAACTGGTGTTGGGCATCAGAAAAAATAGGCAGGAAAAGCTGATCTGCGGAAAAGCAGCTGACTGGAAGACCCAAAGTAGAGAGAGGTTACTAGATGGGATCAACTGGTGTTGGGCATCAGAAAAATAGGCAGGAAAAGATGGTCTGCAGAAAAGCAGGGGTTGTCGGTTCTGCTGCTGGTAGAGCAGCATCTCTCCTAGGCTGTTCTGCTGGATAGAGCTCTAACCTGCATCCCCCACTCTTGGTAAATGTGACAAAATGCCTTTCTCCATCTTGGGAGGGTGTGAAATCCCTATAGCACCTTCTACAGCAACACGTGGACTTACCCACTGTGCCAGGTATGCCTAGAGCTCCCTTATTCATCCCATGTGAGACAAAGGGGCAGTGCAGCATGCTCTGTGCAGGGGGTTCAGACCAGAAAACTGGGCTTGCCTGTGCTGTTATTCACATAGAAGTGCTAGGGAGGGGGTGCAGTTGCTCACCCAAAAAGGACAAGCAGATGCCCTGCGTGCCTCTCAGCGCTGTTCTGGGACACTGGCTCCCTGCTCGCTTGGAAATAAGGAGGAGCAAAGGTGTGCTGAACTCGGCTTTCAACAGTAGTTATGCCTTGATCCAAACTCTGTAGCCAGTGTATTATGTGGGCATGGAGACAACTTAGTCCTGGGTCAGAGCCACGAGCGCATTGGAGGCTGCTTAGGGATTTCTGTTCCAAGAACTGAGCTGATCTTCCCTATGTAACCCAAGGAGTTTGTGCCCCAGGTGGCTTGTGACCCAGGGATCAGCTGGGAATTAGACATCCATCTAGGCATTATGGTGTGCCATAAATCCTAGACAAGCCATGCTCAAGTGCTAACTGGGTCATTTCGTGGTCCTGCATCTTGTTCCTGCAGAGGCCACTGGCTGCAGCCATGTTACAAAGCTGCGTACGCAGCATGCTGTGTGAGACAGGGAATAAATCTCTTCATTGCATCAGCTCTCCCCTGGCCCTGATAGGAAAGTGAGCCAGGGCAGCAGGCAGTCTCTTTGAGGGATTTGACAGGCATCATCTCACTTCATCTGTGCTGAAAAATTAAGCACATGTCATTGTAGACCACACTGGTCTCTTTCATCGTGTGTGAGTGGTTTCATTGTCAGCTGTCTCTTGAGAGAGCCCCTGAAATTATTTTGAACTTCTTGCTCCCCTTATGCTGAAATATCCAAGTAGGGGAGAGAAGGGAGAGAGGGCATAGCTGGAAGCGATCCCACATGTGTGTCTGTGTTTACAGATTTGATGACTTCTCTCTACTCTGGCTGGATGACATGCAATCGCTGATGTGCTATCACACCAGAGAGAAGGTAGTGATTAATCACGGCAGCTCACAGAGCAGGTCCTTGGGTACTGGCTGTACAGTAAATGCTGGCAGTCCCAGCGGATTTGAGCAGCAGCGGTGGGTGATAAGCCAACCCCTGTGAAAAGATGCCTTGGCACCCCGGGATGGGAGGGACAGGCTTTCTGCTTTCATGGAGAGCAAGAGATAGCCTTGCTTTTGTATAACATGATGTCTTTTTGATCATAACTCTGCGAAGTCACGGGGAGTGTAACTGAGGGAGTCACGTCTGTTACACAGACGGAGTTATTTCAGCTTTATGAGTGAGACAGGGCGACCATTTCTATAAGCAAGCAAATAGCCGAGCAAAACTGCATTAGCCAAATAGTTCATGACACATAGGCAGAGCTAGATATGGATCTGATCCAAAGGTCTCATTGGCAATCCCCTGTAGGCTTTTACTCACCCCCGCTTTTGCTGAGATAAGACATTTGTTTCAGACATTTATATTGTTTCTTTCCTTGCTGAGTGGTTTATTCTGCGAAGTACAAATTTCCCAGTGCTCAGTCCTTGGCTGACCCCACTTTGCAGTGGATGAGCATCCTGTCATCTTTAACCATGAGGCCAGCCTTCATCCATCGGACCCTGGTCATCCTCATCTCTGTGTTCACTACAGAGAGGCAGATGCCATCAGATGGTGTTGGGTCTGGGTGGGCTGCCCTACCTCTGGAATTACCCTCCCCCCATAGACCAGATGGGGCCAATGGGGTCTCTGTTGTGTCTTGATAACTCTGCCCAAGTGAGTTTTCCTGGAGATGTGTTGGTGTTTTAGGTAGTTCAGGGAATTAAGCCTGACACCACTGGTAGCTCTGTCTAGCCTGTCAAGGATTGGGTCAGCTGCCAGCCGTCCTGGTGACTCTTGGCTGTGATCGCTGCCATTTGGCATTGACTTCTGTAAGCTATGTGGTGTGCTACCAAAAGCCTTTACTTCTCACTGATTTCAACTGTTTCAATTCTATGTAATTCTTCTATATGTGGAGGTGGTTAAAATTT